>NC_056473.1:31782519-31917519 GCF_008729295.1 Plectropomus leopardus
CGACCAAGAAGAGATCGAAAATGGCCACAAAGAAATGTAAAACGACTACAAAGACACAAAAAGGGTTACAAAGGCACCCAAAATTACTATAAAAAAAGATGTGCAACAGCAGCAAAAAGACAAAAAAGGACTACAAAAAGACACAAAAATGACTACAGGGAGATTTAAAGACTACAGAGACACCACTTAAGAGGCAAAATGACCACACACACACACAGACACACACACAAAAACTATAAAGAAACAAATAAATTCACAACTACAAGCTGAAAAACAAAAAAAAGACCCACAATTACTAGAAATGGTTAAAAACAAACAAGAGACTCAAAAAGACGACAAAAAGAATAAACCATGAAGAAAAAGAAAATGACCACAAAGAGACACAAAATGATCATAAAGAGACTCAAAAAACTCGAAAGACACACGCAATGACCACAGACACAGAGCAACTACAAAGAGACTCAAAATGATTACCAAGAGGCACTTAACAACTACAAAGAAATGCAAAACAGACACAAAAAAGGGGCAAAAGAAGCTAAAAGACACTCAAAAATTGCTTCAAATGCTCACTACAAAGAGACACAAAGAAAATACAAAGAGACTCAATCTGATCAGCAGGAGACATTTAACTACAGAGAGAGGCGAAACAACCACAAAAAGACTCAGAATGGCCATAAAGAGATATGCAAAACAACAACAAGGGGCCCAATGTCTCATAATCCACCCCTGGATCGAGCTGTGTGCAACAGCAGTGTGATTCCTGGGGCCTAGATTTGGTTAACAATGCAGTTTTGACTGATCTTAATGTTTTTAAAAAAAGTGATCACTTGACTCATATGAAGCAATCTGTGGTGTGCAACTCTGCTGACTTAAGATGTCAAACAGAATCTACTATTAATGGAGAGTACCAGAGAGCCTGTGAAAACAGTTGCATAACATTCATTGTAGCTCTGTGGGGAGCTCTCTTAAGTCTGAGAAAACAACTCAAGTTACATCACTTGAATAGACTCTGTTCAAGCTTTGATTCTTCAGATTATCAATTGAAAGCCTGTTCAACAAAATGCAAGTGTGGAGTTTAAATGACAACGGTGTGAAGCTAATAAAAGATTCTGTTCTTTTGCATTATGGGAAGCGTAGGATGAAAACACTTTTGTAGCTACTCCCAAGGGACTAAAAGTCAGGATATCTCGCCCTCCGCTGCTTCAGATTTGACCCTTGTTTTAGTATAACACTGATTCAGGGGAATACTCCTTTAAAACCACCTGTCATGTTTGTGTGTCCCTGTTGGTTTGGCTCCCAGCGGTGCTCATTTGGCACACTTTCTGCATTGCTGCACCTCCCTGCGGTGTCTTTTACGCCTGCCACGATACCAAAGATGCCTAATGCTTCCTGATATTTGGGTATTTTTAAAAATCATTATGCCTTACACCGTGTCTGCCTGCGCTGGTTTGCAGCTTTAATTAAATCCCTCTGCAAACTTTTAGATTTTACATAGCTTCGGGAGGTATTTACACACCCTGGAGAGGTTTCGTCTCCTCTTGCTGGATTGCGGAGCGGTTTAACAACTCTGTGTTCAGGCAGTCTTCTGCTTCAATGATGGCGATAATAACGATGGTGATGATGATGATGATGATGATGATGTGTAGAGCAACACATCATGTGTTTGGAGTGTGTGTGCTCATCTTACATGCCTCCTCCTTCGTAAACACTGAGGCTTTCTGTGGCTCACCTGTGAGATGCCGAGGAGAGTGTGTGTGTTTGGGCTGGTGAAAAAGAGAGGGAAGGAAAAAGAGACAGAGGAGGAAAAGAGAGGAAAAGAAAGAGAGAACAGAATGTGTGAGATTTTTGACTTTTTATGTGAGAAAAGATAGATAGATAGATAGATAGATAGATAGATAGATAGATAGATAGGATATGTGTATATGTGTACAAGGGGAGGGGATTGCAGGGGGAGGGGGGGAGAAAGAGAGAGAGAGAGAGAGATGCTAGAGATAAAGTAGTGGGGCGGGGAGGGGGGCGGTCGGCACGCAGTGATTGGAAAATATCGAAGACGCGCACGCGCTAATCCGATGATGGGTCTCAGTTACCGGGGGGAGGGAGGGGTCTGTTAAAAAAAAAAAAAAAAAAAAAAAGGGGAGTAGGACCAGGGCGGGAGCATCTTGCGCTCGCGCGCCGCGTCCCTTCCTCCCGAGCCTTTTGTGTTTGAAACTCTCATATCTCAACATATCAATAATTCAAGCGCGCGCGAGAGAGAGCAGACGGAGCTCCCCCCCGCGCGCTATGAGTTCTGCTGCCTCGTCACTCGTCCAGGGCCCCTCCACACCGCGCGCGACTCCCGTTTATTGTGTTTCCAAGTGACAGAAAAGCTGCCGAGAAGTGAGAAAAGAGGAAAAGAACAGGTGAAAACTGACGACTCGATCGGAGATACGGGGGCAATAAGTGATTTTCGGAGAAAAAAAAGGAGAGAAGCCTAAAAATAAACCGTCCGGTTTCCCCTCCGCGAGGGACAAACTGTTTGCAGTAGGCTAATTAAATCCAAGAAAACGGAGTAGCAGAGTTGTAAAACAAAGCCTCATCTGGGGAACAGCGGGAAACTCTTACTACCTTACTTTTTGGGGGAATAGACCCGCGGGTTGAGGTGTGAAGACGACCGAAGAACTTCATCGCTCCGGTCCGGTATGTTGGCGTTTTGCCTGCTCAGTGCCGTGTGGCTCGCGGCGAGCCCGGCCCGCGCTCAGAACGAGACGGAACCAATCGTCCTGGAGGGAAAGTGCCTCGTGGTGTGCGACTCTAACCCGACCGCGGACCCCACAGGCACGGCGCTCGGGATCTCGGTGCGCTCCGGCAGCGCCAAGGTGGCGTTCTCCGCAGTCCGGAACACCAACCATGAGCCCTCCGAGATGAGCAACCGGACCATGGTCATCTACTTCGACCGGGTAGGAGAAAAAACCCATCCATTTTTATAAAATAATAATAGCAAGTAAAAATCAATTAAGCAAAGTAAGTTTATTACTGTTTTCTGTCAACCATGTCAGTTTTAAGTCATTTCAGATGAATACTACCTGATGAAGGAATGATGTTGCGCACATATGAAGTTTCAGATGGTGTGTGTGGGCGTGTGTTTCATGTGGCGTGCGTATTGCCTGGTGTGGCGGTTGTAAAATAGGCTATGGAGGGAAGATCAAAAAAGATGAAATGTCACTTTTTTTTGGAGAAACACCCTAAGCAAAAAACCCCATTTTTTTCCGCGCTATTGACCATTAAATGACCTCCCTGAGACTGTTCCATCTGGACTTTTACGCACCTCAAAAAAATAAAATAAATAAAAGCAGTGTGCCATAAATGTTGATCTCGGGCTAGAAGCATGTTGTGTATAAATGTTAAAAAGTAAAAACAAAACAGGAATCCAGGTTAAATTTGGTGCTGGATATAGGCTTCAGTGGCTGGATATACGCGCAGCTGCATGCGTGCGCCTCCTGTAATAGTCTCGTGGATAGCAGCGAGCATCTTCATACCAGATAACTAAAAGTGCAGCAAGAAACGAATCTGTCTAGGTAACGATTCTTTTTATAGGTAATACATTTCCAAAGTGGTTGGGGAAAGTATAGCCAGGTAGGCAAGCCTTTTGAATATTTCAACTTTTCTGAGCTGACAATACGGGATATGGGAACTGACATCTCGCCAAATAATTTAGTAACGGCAGGTCGCGAGGGCGAGGTCCTACCCGCCTGCCGTTAAAGGTTAATTCTCTCTCAAACTGCCGTTCAATTACACGCCATAGTTCGCCTCCATCCATAAAACCAGACATTTGGCTGTGGAAATGCATAATTGAAAATTCTATTTGAATGATTGATTAAGTTCCCTTTCATTCCCCATAAAGTTTGAAAGTTCTGACAGGAGGGGGAAAAGACCAGATAAAAGCTGAGTTATCCCACTACATGAGTGAATCTGAATGTGCGGACCAGAGTGGCCCTTTAGAGTTCTTAATCCAAAAACAAGTGATATTGATTTCAAAAGGCAATTATTGGCTTTATTCCTAAAAGGAAATGCACAATAATGACGTTTGGACTAAATGGGTTCTATTTCAAATTAGGCAAGTTAATACAAAATAAAGAAATCATGAGAATTTAGTCAAAAGGGCTACATGGCTTAATGTGTGTCTAATTTTTGTTTGTTACAAGAAAACATTTGGGATTATCTGCTTTTTAAGATGCGGGCTATGCCTTTGGTTAATAATGTTTGTTTGGCATCTTTGTAATAAATTCTTAATGCACCCTTGTGATCCCACAGTGATTTCTGAGTGCAAATACTGTGAAATACATAAGCCAGATAAAGCAGTTTTATCAATAAAATGCTTTCTTTCTTTCTTTCTATCTTTCTTTCTTTCTTTTCAGGTTCTAGTAAACGTTGGGAGGAATTTTGACGAGGAAAGAAGTAATTTCATCGCGCCACGCAAAGGGATTTACAGTTTTAACTTCCACGTAGTGAAAGTCTACAACCGCCAAACTATACAGGTAGTGCCTTTTTGTGTCTTGTCTTTTATTTGGATGTGTGTTTGCTTGTGTGTCTGTGTGTGTGACCCACACCACGCGCCCCCGTGCTGGTTTTTCCTATCATTAAAGTTCAGCTGCACTGGAAGTCATTTTGTAGATGTTTGAGATGTCTTTCCCGGGAGACAACAACGGAGGCGGGCGTTAACAGATGAAAGCCAGTCGTCCGCCACCCGCCGGCCCAATCATAATTAATCAATACATGCAGAGAGGACAGAGCCAAGCGAAGCGCGTGCAGCCGGCAGGAGGACGGGGTGCTGTGGTGAGCTCGAGGAGGCAAGGCGGCCTCACTTTCAGCACCATGGACAGCGATGTCTCCTTCTCTCAGTCTCTCCTCCAGAAAAAGAGGCAGCGGCAGCAGGCTGACTAAGATTTTTGATTATTTAGAAGATTAAAACATTAAGTACATTTTGAACAGAGCAAACAGAGACAGGCATTTTAATTTTCTCGCCTTCACGCACAACAACACTCACATGGGTTTTATGCAGAAATAATAATGTTTTCCGCTTATTTGTTTCTCTCGCACACACCGCCTGCAGTATGCCCCATCACAACTCTCCTTTCATCCTACTAACAACTCGCTCTCACTCCGCCTTAGATGCAGTCTCCATATTCTTTTGATGTGTCAAGTGATGAAGCACTTGAGCAGTCTTAAGCCCATTCCCAGCATTTAACATGCGCGTGATGACGCTTTACAAGGCACACAGCGTTAATTACAATGTATCTCTCGCAAATTAAACTGTTGTGTAATTATGCCTTTGGCTCTCCGGGGCTTTGGCATTATGTTTTGCTACTTATACTTTATTATTGGCGTCTTGAATTAATTAGCATGGCAGCAACAATAACAACAACAAGGAGGGCGGGCAATATGTGAGGGAGGGGGGAAGCTGTGTCTTGCCTGGCGCGTACTCCCAGTCATCTTTGTGTGACTGAACGCAAACAGATCGTGGATGGCTAACACTTGACTCATGGCACTGAGGTAATTAAGTCTGTCATACCATGCAGAACACAATGGGGATAATTCCTGTCACATTACCATAAGTGCTATTATTTGTGGCAATTTGCTGCATTCTCATGACAAAAACAGTGATTTTACAACCACAATCATTGAAGTAGAGTGCTCACTTTTAGTTTAAATCCTTGGTTCCCAACTGGTCTAGCCACGGGAACCAGATTTTGTCCCTAGTCATTAGTTCATGGTCTGCACATAAGATAAATGACCAAATATTCCATTTTATTTCACAAAATGTATACAACACCTCAGCTCAAAAGACAATGAAATCATTTTAAAAAAATGCAAGAATGAAGTGCAATTACTTAAAACTTAGTAACTAAATTGCACTGCAACCAGAAAGTTCATATTATCGCGACAAGATCAAAAAAAAAAAGAAACAGCATGTTTGTAAGCCAGATAAGAACAAGAACAGTGCATAAAAATAGTAGCTAAACAAGAGGAAACTGTGCTTCAAAATATGTTCAGGAGTCACTTGCAATCCATTCAGAATAGACCAGCAACCCACTTTTGGACCGAGACCCACCAGTTGGGAAACACTGCTCTAACATTTTTCAATCATATCATTCCAAAACCGATTCTTAAACTTCAGATTTCAGTCAGAAAACACCATGCTCCGTCACGTTCCTGACATGTAACAGGTGTAGGTTGTCCTATCTCCTACGAGCATCCAGCCTGTGCGCTGCTCACCCTCAACCTCTTCCACTCATCCTCCCATCCATCCAGCGCATCTGCTGTGTTGAAAACTCCCACTGTTTGATTGCCTTAGAGGCAGCTACTGCGGTGCATGCGAGAGATGAGAGACAGCAGGGAAAGGAGAGCGGTAGGGATTGAAGGGGATGGGAGGGAGAGGAAAGGATGAGAGTAAATGTAAAACAGTGGCAGGGGAGAAGAAAAATGGAATAAGGGATTGATGAAAGAAAAAAACAAAGTGAATAGAAAGCTGGGAATGGGTAAAAAAGGCAAATGGAGAGCTGAAAAGGTGGGAGGATTTAAGGGAGGGGCAGGAGAAATAGGGGAGGAAAGAGGGGGCACATCAGAGAAGAACAAAGGATGGATGGGAAGGAAAGAGAAAGCAAAGGTTCAGATGGGGCAAAGAGAGAGAGATAGCAAGAAAGCCAGCCATCATGAGTTACTATTGATCAGTGGATGCTGGGTAGATGTACAAAGGGAAGGAGAAACAGTTTGTTCCATCTCTCATCAGTGCATTCCTATGTCTATCTAACTGTGAGGGGTGAGCGTAGTGATGTGCTTGTCAAAAAGCAGCTACAAATCTATCTCACTTTGCTTTTTGCCTGGCAATTAAATACAAATATTGCAAATTAAATACAGTATATTCTCTGATCTAAAGGGAGCTCCGTCACACTCCCCATAATGCCACCCATCAGCTATGCCTTTACCTCCACTAATGGATAGCTGACTCGCATTGTTTGGGAAAATCACTTACAATATACATACCAAACACTTCCTTTTGTTGCGGGGTCTCATTTTAGGTGCAGCTATTTGCATTTCCTTCATGTGCCACTGCTCTCTATTTGAAATTAAATTGAAACAAATGAATTCTATATCCCTTAGTGAACGTGTCACACATACGGCCTGGAACAGAGAGCTCGCAGATCAGAAAGACAAACAGATGAGGCTCTGGTAGGATATCAATACTCAACAATGCGAGGTGCTCTCTTTATGGAAGGATACACTTTTAAATCTTTTTTTTTTTTTTTTTGTGAAGACCATAATGCTGTGTATTAGACTTACATTCAGTGTTTCAGTGTTTCATTAGTGTATGTGTGGTGATAGCATAAGGGCGGGGCGGGAGACAATGACTTTTAATTTTTATTTTTTAACCATTTGAAACATGAACACATTAGTTTAATTTCTCTCTAAAACATGGGAGGAAGGCAATGCCCAACTTGGAAAGAAATATCTGACAACAAAATTTTTAAAAAAGTAAAAGGTGACAAGAAAATTACCTACCCAGTTATTTTTTCAAAACAAATTTGTAAATATAGCACATTCTTTTAAAGATTTGCTTTGTTGCTGTTTTTTAACATTATTTTCTTTTCTGTTGTTTTTGTGTGTCTGTGTGTGTGTGTGTTTTAATAACTTTTTCAACACTTTCTTGTACTTTTTAAAAATTAATTTCTTGTTAATTTTTGGGTCATTTCATTTCTTTCATTGCTCATTGCCTTCCTCCTATATTTCTGAAAGAAATCAAGCCAATTTGCTCAGTTTTCAAAGGGGTACGTGTCACTTTAGATGTGGCTAACGTTCTGCTGCTCCATCTGTGCCCAGATTGCACTTTGCGCTCCGAGAGTGTGTTGAAATGCATAACTGAACAGTATGTACATATATAGATAGATACATACATACATACATACATACATACATAGATATAGCTATAGATATATATAGATGGATAGATATAGATATAGATATCAACAGCGCTCCAAATGAAGGGTCCAGCTCTGAAAATTGAAAATGTATTTGTGGTGGTAGATGTTTTAATTGTGGGAGGCTGCTACAAATAAATGAATGTGTGGGAAACCCTGAAATTGAAGTATTGGACATATGTTAATGTGCCTTTTGTTAGAATACTGTGTGGCTATTTGAACAGAATCAAAACTGCTTGTTGCTGCTTGTTTATAAAATTGCCTTCCATAGGGCACTAAATTTCAGAAAAGATAATTGGAAAAAAAATGGCCATGATATGTAAAGAGTGGAATTGCATATTATAGGTTACTGTGGTTTTGCAGTGTGAATAAGTGGTATCTTACAACGGTTTTTTGAGCACTTTAGCATCAGAAATGGCGTTCATAATGCCTCGGGGGTCACAGTAGCTGCGTAGGGGTGAAAGCGACACTAGGAGCACATCTGAAACGCCCCATGCTGTGCGTGTATTAAGCTGTTCTTTTACTATAATTTTCCCATTGAGAGATGAAACCCCGGAGGCGCTGCTTCAAGCTGTTGATAGCCCGCTGCTCTGACAATAAGAGATTTTACCTTTCACGCTCTGCTCTTTGGGTTATGAGAACTTATTTTACATTTTGACCCGGGGCAGCTGCACCTGTCTGCAACAAAGCACAATCCTCTCAACTCTTCCAGTGCCAGCTCAGGTTTGTGCTTTGGTTTCCAATACACACATTTTTATTCGCTAACTTGGGTCACCGGGGTCAACCCATGTTGTAATGAGATATTTTGCTCCTGAGAAAAAGCAAACATGCTCCATTTTCAAATGCTTTACAATGCTTTTAGAACAGTAAATGCTCCCCCTGTTAATTGTGGTGCATTAAGCAAGAGGATTGTTAACACCAAAACTGTCTAAAATTATATAAATTTATTACAATTACACTAAGCTGAAATCTAAATGTGTAGTTTGCATGGCTGTGGACTGTGTTATTACTTACTAGTTTAAGTCATTATCATGCAGGTCATTTTATACTCTAGGCCTGCAGTGTTTGAAAAGCAGAAATAAATCATCACAGCATTTTAACAAACAAACAAAGTAAACAGTGCCGGAACTAGCACGTTTGGTGCCCTCCCCCCACACAAATTGCATTTATCAAAATTTAAAATTGTAGCTTAGAAAGCGAATTAGAAATCAAGACAAATAAATAACACAGCTAACAAATAATATTATTAAATAATAAATGGCAAAAGAATATAGTAAATATGCAAATTTCATCAACTTTTTAAAAATGTATTTATTTATTTATTTACCAATTTATTTATTTATTTTATTCTGATTTTTTTTTTTTTTTTTTTTTGGTATTGCACCTGGACAGATTTTGCCTTTTTTTTTTTCTCTTTTCTCTCACTCTGACCCTCTCCACACACACCCGACCCCATCATAACCAATCCTGCTCCAGTATGTCGTGACTGTTATGATGTCAGGACTAGAGGTGTTAATCTTACTAAAGGCCGACTGTTAGCATGAGATCTTTGAATCATTTTTCCCTAATGTTACATTTTTTGTAAAGTGAAAAGAAGGAAAGAAGAAAGAAGTAAAACTTTCCATTCCAGCATGCGGTTGGTAGGATATATTTAACAGGGACAGCAAGACATTATAGTCAAAGGTGTTAAGGTGCAAAGTAAAGACATCAACTGCTTTCTTTTATCAGCAGCAGAGTGATTAGTGTTTACCACAGTTTTGTTAACAGTAATCATTCTGAGGGCAGAACTATAGGTGCTAAGTGGAGCTTAGATTATTGTTTTAGTTATATATTTTTCTGGTAATTAATGCCACTGACAAGCTAGGTAATTATGTATTTTATAAAATCTATAATGAATGTTGTGTGGCAGTGTTATATGAGGCCGCTCTCTGATTGAAATGGTTACATGGTGTCACAAATCGCTTATGCAGTTTAAGCACCACTTCATTAAAGTGTTGCTGGATTCTGTTTTAAAAACACACACGCTTGTTAAAGATTGATACGTGCGTAGAACCACTGAGACAAAACTTAGCAAAAGCCACATCCCTTCTAGACATCCCTAAATATCATCAAACAGTTTATTTAATATAGTCTAATTCCCTGCGCAGCTCACAACTACAGCCAGCAGACTGATAAACACCATGAACGCACAAATGGGCAGCCTTTATGTAGGAACTCAGGGAATTCATATATTAACATTAATATCACTGTCAAATGTATACTCTTTATCTTATTTTTTAAGACAATCTGTATCAAGTTAATGTGTTAAAGTGTTATTAACTGTGTTAAAAGTAACATAGGATGTGATTAAACAGGCCATATTAAACAACTTGTAATTACAATGATAAATAATGGGCAATACATTGACATTATATCAATATCTTAAAACGAGACTAGATATCGTCTTTGGTTATCGTAATAGCACCCAGCCCCAGGACATGTGGGGACTAGGATTAAATGGTGTAAGTGTAATAAATGTGACTAAGTGATTGTGCATATATTTACTAGAACACTGATTTAAACTGAAAACATTTTGTGTCATATAACACGTGTCAAGTGCCGCCCCTAGAGCCAAAAACAAGCATCACACTTCAGTGCCTCAACAGACCACCAAACACACTTCTTACTACTTCTACTAAAAGACCAGTACTTCTTCCACCTCTTCAATAGTATGTAGCCATGTGTGGGCCCGCTAATTAAACTTGATTTCTCACCTAAAGAGCCAGCAAGAGGTGAGGAGAGAGGAGGCTGAGCTGCCACGGGAGCAGAGAAGAAGAGCTGCTACAGGAGCAAGGACGTAAACGCAGGAAGTGGGTGGGGAAAAATGTGTGAGGCTGGAAATAGGACAGTGCAGCCCATTCACATTCTGAAGTCCTAAAATACTGCTGTTTTTGCAGTACTTTTGGCGTAAGATCCCAACGCCATAAGCCACCTTTAGCACTTGCATGATACGCTGCTAGATATCGTCAGCCAAGAAGGCAACTGGACAGAAGTGTTCGCGGTGTTATTATATGCCACCAAAGGGCACCTGCCATGGCAGCATGATCTGTGGACAGTCAGCCTCCATTGACAACGTGGTCGGATGGAACCTGTTGTGTCAACATGATACGCCGCCAGATGGCGTCAGGTTAAAATGCTGCCGGTAATGGCGCAATATAAGAAGCACAAAGGTGCCTTTGGGCAGGCAGAAGGGGCAGTGGATGGATCCAACAAACCGCAGACTTTCATGCAGGAGTACGACGTTTGATACCCATCTGAATGTGATGTTTTTTCTATACCTTACCATGTCGCCTTTTGCTTTAACCTAACCATTTGCGCCAACATGTGCTCTTGGATGTAGAAGGATACCTAGAGCGACATATGTAGACGCAGAAGTCCACCGCAAAGTGGCAATATGCGACAATTTGGGATTAGAACGTGTTGTGGTGCGGTGCAGCAATAAGTACTGGCACACGCCAGGCTGCACATAGGAAATAACGTGCCGCTGTTCTGACACATGCTGTTTGGCAGCAGTGTGGTTTGGCTTTTAGAGTTACGTTATTCTTTATGAACGAGGAACCAGGAAATCAGCCAAAGGTTGTGGTCTGTAAACTATTGACTTCAAATTTATCTTATTTTCTATCTTTTCTATTGAGCTCCACAACAGTGATAGAAACACAGGATCCCCGTCATTCGTGTAGAAAAAGTTGGTGTCTATGAGTCTTTAAGCATTATCTGTGGCCACCTCAGTAAAACTCGTATGGTTTTTAGGACCAGCAGCATCTTGAAATAGCACAAATAGAGGATGTGAGAAATACTGGGATGTGCCACTACACTCCATCGCACTACAGCTGTGAGAAAGTGAGTGTCCAGCAGTGCATTGATGTGTTGCACAGGAAGACGTGTGAACAGAATGAGAAGCATGATTTGTTCTATGAGAAAAAAAAAGAAATACACCAGTCTTCTGTTACTGGCTCAGACAGTGTTCATCGTATACAGTGGGGAGGCTGGGGAATGAGACACAACTCAAAGCATCATAAATAAACACCTTATCTGTTCCTGTGTTCTCCTGCCTTTGAAATGGTGAGAAGAGAAAGCAGGAGAAAGCGACAGGGTAATTAAGTTGGTTTGTCTGCAACTGGCCAGAGAGTCGGTATATTCTGGGAGTTGGCAGGCCTCACACACAGACTTTGTGTTTTGGCTGCTTGTTTGTGAGCCTCTTTCAAGGGCGGGTGAAGACAATTCTGCTGTAGAGAGGTGGACTCATTTTTAGCGGCATTGTAGAAACATGACTTTAGGGATGATAATGTTTGCTGGTTGGTCGGTCCGCCACTAAAATGTCTCAGCAGCTACTGGATGTGTTGATTTAGTAGAGACATTTATGGTCCCCAGAGGAGGAGCCGACTGACTCTGGTGATCACCTGACTCTTTCTCTAGTACCACCAGCAGGTCAAAGTTTTCTGTTTACTTGGCTGGGAACCTGTGGTATAGTCTGCTCCCTCTCTCCTAGTACCCAGATGAAAATGCACAATAATCTTTAAGAAAAATAAAAAAAAGATTTTGAGATCCATAGAAGCACTGCATCGTCTTTTTTTGGCCTTGTTGACAAAGGATATTTCGGGTAGTTATGTTTGCCATGAGGATGCATGTAAGAAGATACTTCAAACATTAAGACCCATTTCCTCATTGAAACCTGATCAAAGTAATACTTTAAGAGCTCAAAATCAGTGTGACATCACACATTACTGTAAATTCACCAATTCAACCCAAGGAGAGCACTTTATGGTAATCATATATATAAAGTACATTTTTTAATTATGTGATATTCACTGATGGTCATTCAACATCATTAAGAATCCAGGAATAAAAAGTGATTTTTAATAAAATTATGGGGCTACTAACCCAATTACTCACTGATTACTCTCATCTTCTGTTTTTACAGTTTATGTCATTGTCTGCACACGCATGTGCATGGTGACACAACGTCCACAAGCCAGATGCTTGGTTTCATTTTCATCCAATCAATCTGTGTTCAGTCTCCTTCAGTTTGGCAGAACATTATAAAAAAATGCAATGGTTTGTGCTCGTTTGTGAAAGAGAGGAGGTGTGAGAGAAGTATTCTTTGAAAACTGAGTGTGTTTTAATTGAACAATATTATTACAAAGACCAAATGAAAGTGAGCCATTACAACTGCAGACAGTCTGTAGTCCAGAGAAAGTACATTTGCATTTCTTGCAAACTGCTCTTTTGGCCTAAAGCAATGTTTTACTTAATCACTTAGTTTTTCTGCATTCTTAGACCAATAATTACAAAAATAATTGTTAAAAGTTACATCCCAGACACTCCAGGAAGACAATGCAATAATTCTCTCATAAGTCTCTAGGGTGAATATTTAATTGCTTGTAAAAGTTCAAGGAAGCCTCATTTGAGTCATCTTTTGTAATAAAAGTAAAAGCATGGTTCTGACATCAAGTTGTCAGAGAGCCTAACGATGTTTTAACAGGCATGTGCCCTAAAGGATGTGTATTAAGTGTATAAAGCATTGAGAAGTCCTTTACTTTGTGAGAAAAATCATCTCTCCATATCTGTTTTTAACCCGAAAGACTGTATGAACATCACTTTCAGTCTACAGCTGTGTTAATGAGACAGCCAAAATCCAGAGACAGGAGACAATTTTTTAAAAAATTCAATTTTTCAGTAATCTGTCATGAGTCTAACTCTGATCTCAGCTGTATTCAACAAGTAAGACGCAGTTAGGCCCAGTTCACGGATCTACATGTTGTGATTCCTCGATATGGTATTTAGGTATTTAAATACCACCACTTTTGCACTGCTTTCGGTGTAAAATCCTAATGCCAAAAGCCACCCCTTAAGTCCGCATAATATGCTATTGTATCTTGTCATCTGAGAACATGGCCAGAAAGAACTGTTAATAATGGTGCTATCTTACGCAGCCAGACAGCACCTGTTGCGGCAACATGATATGCTGCTGAACATCATCAGGTTGAAATGCTGCCGGTAACGACGTAAAATAAGTGGCAAAAAGGTCCACATAGGGCTGGCAGGCAGGGTGGTGGATGGATCCAGCAAACCCCAGACTTTCATGTAGGAATCCAGTGTTTGCTTCCTGTGTGAATGTGATGTTTATTTTCTACACCTCACCATGTGCCTCTTTTGCCTAATCCTAGCCATCCATGCCAGCATCTGCATTTCTTGACGTCCTGGCGTTGGTTGCCATGTGCTTTTGTTGCCTAAACATAACCATGTACACCGTAATCCCACCATGGGCTTGTGTTGACATCACGGTTGCGGCATCCTAGAACGCAAATAGCAGATGCAGGAGAATGCCTGAAGTTTAATATGTTGACGTGGGAGTCCACAGCAAATCGGCAATATGTGACGACTAGTGAAGAGAATGTGTTTGATTTTTCAGAGGGCAAAGACTGTGTTAAAGGAACAATTGAGATCTTCTATCATGCAAAGTTGGTGAAAGTTGACAAAACCTTGCTAATAGCTGATGGTAAAAGTATTGATATTTATATTTCCACCAGTAGAGTTGGATAGGGTATTAGGCTTGCTGCATCTGGTGTATTGCACCTAAGAAAAAAAGTGTGTATTTTGGGAACTAGGGAAGATTTCAGTAGTTCAGCCTGCTGAAGTAAAGCAATGGCAGTCAAAGAAGCAGCCTTTTCAACAATGGCAGGAGTTCGTAGAGACAGTTTGACCTCATTCAGTTTGCCCAGAATTGCCACAGCAGTGTATGCACAGTGTATATGCATGCATTGTTCATCATTCATCATTAGGTTCTCCTAATTCAAAGAGAATGGCAGTGATATAATGTAACAGCAGTGCATTCATCATCTGTCTTTATGGTCAGGGTGGTTGGTTTAGATAAAGCTGTTGGATGGAGCCTTTCATAGAAGACATACTGTATGTTTTGTTTACTTTACTCAAGACTTATGTGCAGACAGTACCATCAGCAATGGTATATGATAGTATTAGTCTGCTGCATTAATCCCCCACCTCATCTGAGAGGGAGATACTTACTTCAGCTTCTCAGACTAATACATACACAACAAAGGGCCGCAAAATGTTAAGAAAAGTAATATTCTTACACCTATTTTCCTTATTAAACAGAGAAATACAACTGCACACCTTTTGAATTAACCTTTCTCTCAGTAATGGAAGAATGGCAAGGCTAACTTGCCTCACTAACTCATAAAACACACTTCATTAAAACCCAACGGAAACAAAATAAAACTAAAGAAGCCCAAACTGTTACTGGTTACTCTAACTGGTTACTCTTACTAGTAATGTTATTAGTGGGTCCCATGTACCAACAATTGCCAGCACCAGTTTTGCTGAAGTAAATCCTTAATTCATGAAGTTAGATGGAAAAAAAAACATGCTGTTATTCCAATGGTCTCTATCTGCTGTTGCTGACCGTTTACAGTCCTGTAACTAATCCCTCCACCATTAGGTGTCGCTATGTCTGTGGCTCTGCTGGAAAAATCTCAGCGTCTCCGGCTAGCAGCTAAAAGCAAAACCTGCATCAAAGGCTAAATTTAGTAAAAGGCAAACAAATACTTAATGTATGCAAAAACTTACAAACATGAGGGATTGGTTAAGATCACCAATGCAATTCAAGGCCACAATCTGTCACCTAGAACACATGACTGCAGTATGTGTGAGTGCAAACTGTGTGTATGTATCTACAGTGGAGTGTATATACGCAAACCGACCTGAGCCCGAAATGACCTGCTGGGACCTGACAGGCCTGGCCAGTTTCTACAAATATTACGGGATGGGTTCAGCCTACTTGAAATGGTGCTGCATGCTTTGCTCCCTGTTCAATATCCACTTCCTCTCTTGTCACCGTTTGGTTTGTTGTGACATAAGAAAATGGATGCAACAGGGCAAAGAGGGTCACCTGCATTTCTAAGCAGCAGCAACAGGGCAAATGTTTCCCTCACAGTTACTGTGTTGGACAGGGGTTGGGTTCTGACAGAAAAATTTGACCCCAGTTAAACTTGCATGGCAGGCTGTGTCAATGCTGCAGAGGGGCAGAGAGCAGTTTGTGATATATATGCTCCCTGTTCAATATCCACTTCCTCTCTTGTCACCGTTTGGTTTGTTGTGACATAAGAAAATGGATGCAACAGGGCAAAGAGGGTCACCTGCATTTCTTATAAAGCAATGATAAAACAAAGGCAATATTACAATATTATATTCAGCATTATATTACAAATTTATTTCATTATGTGATTCCTGTTATTCTCAGTTGACAGAGTGTAATATAAAGCACAGTATTTTTTTATTAGTCTGTGTAGTCTACCTCACGATAAGAGGTCAGGGCCTGCTTTCAGCATCGAATTATTAATTCCTCTAGGTTTTTGGTGCGTTCGATGTAAATGCTGTTAAGGGCCATCTGCTCTCGTTGAAGTTCTCAACTGGCTTATCTTAATTAATTTTCCTCTTTTGGTGTGTTTTGACATTTGGCAGCTGCTTCAGAGTTGCATGTTTTGCTTTTCACTAGAGGAAAAATATGATGGCCGAAAACCTTGCCCAGTGGTTTCCTCAGATTAATGATGTTGTTCCCTGAGGCGATATTGATAAAGACTGCTGAAGATTTGTTGACATTTGTAAGATCTGTTTTTTACTCTGGTCTATAATGCAAATAGTTATACCTCTGCTGTGGTTGCTTCCATCCCTTTGCATCATTTTTGCTCTTTTTTTTAACTCACAGACCTCTCCCCTTGAAACTCTCCAAAATGACCACAGTTTATACCAATACATATCCTGCAGAGTAACATTTAATGCTGGGTTTACACTGGAACGAAGCAAACGTTCTTTTTCACTTTGTGCTCCAGATGCACTCTTTTTATAGACATTAAAACAGAGAACAATTTAATTGGTCTAAATGCAGTTCCTCATTTAAGAGGCTCCGTGTGAAATTCAGAGTGTATGAGTTGTCTGAACACAATTCGTAACATGAAGTTGGCTGAGCTGGCACTGAACAGCAAATGGTGCTAACTCCATAAACAGCGCTGCACAACAGCAACAATGCTTACAGACGTAACAGTGGTGGGAAACAGTATTCGTCTGCGATGATACCATCCCAATATCAAAGGTAACTACCATATGAGTGCACAGTGCAAAGCATCAATGATTAGCTTGCCACTGGGATACACACATGCACTTACATGCACGCACAGGTGGCCCACAACAAACCACAGAGAAGCTCGAATTACAAAACACACAGAGGGAGCATGACTTCATTCACTGCTCAGGATGCCATTACTCTCTTATACAGGTTTTCCCACAAGCCCCCAGGGAGTGCGCCAGGCTACGATGCAAATTTTATATAGTGGCCAAAAGTGAAATTACACCATCTGGGTTGGTCACGTGAAGCCCACAGGCCCAGAAAGACTTTTCCCCATTGACTTACGCTGGGAGAGAGATGTCTGTAAATCAGTGGATAATTTTTAAGTGAGAGTCAAAACCCCCATGAAAAGACTCATTTCACTATCTAGTTTTAAGCCATACCTTTGGAAAGTCTAAAGGAGCCGCAAGATTAAATTTTCTTTTGACCACCATTCAAGCTTGCCAAATGCTTACCCGATAGTCAGTCACTCCATTGGTGCAAGTTACCCGCTGCAGCACACTCAGCTGCCATTAGTCCCTGGTGCGCATGCCTCATGGGCCCGTAGATCCAGGTATCTTTTTTTGCTTTTTTTTTGCTTTATGTGCCAATGGACAGCTCTCATAAATGTATCTTAATACATCTATGGGTTCCCACACATTCATTTATTGATGGTGGCCCGGCATGATTAAAAAATTAATTATTAGGAACTCGGTTGAAATATATATACTGTCCTGTTATTCATTGTTCGGAGCACAGAGGAAACTCTGGGCACAGACGAAGCAGCAAAACGTCAGGCGTAATAAAAGTGAAATTTAACCATTGATTCTGCTGAATCTGAAAGTTTGCATTCACTCGCAGCTTCTCTCATCCATCAATTTATCCAATTAGCTGTGAATGGATTGACAGATTAATTATCCCCCCTCAACACTGCTGTGTCTTCACAGAGCAAATAGTGGTTTGTTGCTATATTATTGTGCTGAATGTCATATACAGAACTTTTAAATTAGATTTACAAAAAACCGTCCAACAGTAGAAATTTTGACTTAACATACACTAAAAAAAGAGAATTGTTAACCAACTTAAATTATTACTTCAGTCAGTAACACATAAATGAATTAAGTTTTTTTTTTTTTAAATCAAGTTGTCAAGTCCAATTAATACAACTGCTTGGAAATCAGTTCGAGAAAACTGGTTGACAATTCTGTTTTTTCACTGTAGTAGGAGTAGCAGGTGCTGGTATGCTTTAACTAATCAATTAGACTACATAAATTGAGGTAAAAATAGAAATTAATGCTTGCCACACTCTGCTGGCAGAGGTAAAGAGGCTGCAGCGATCACTGCGGCACTGATGGAGGATGAAGATACTTTAAGACTGAAGAAACACCGACTGTCTTTGTTTGCAGTAGCACTCCCTACAGTGGGATTGTAAGATATAGTGCTTGCAGGGCATCTGTTGTAATGCCAATGCCATATACAACACTTATCTGGAATGATGCTAGCTGGGGGAACAATGACTTTCACTGTATAGAACATAAATAAGTAGTGGATCTAGAGAACAATAACAATAACTTATTATCACTTACAGTATGTACTTAGCAGTGCTGTTATGTAATAGTTATACTAGGTGTGAAAGTACCCCTGAGGGTTTCTTTTTAACAGACAGGCAGACTGCACACAAACCTTCTATTAATATATTTAGGTTATTCAGGCAATATAACATGTTAACTTGACTTTTTATGTACAAATTCCATCCTAAACAGAAAACGCTCATTAAAAACGGCTACAAAACACAGCAATGGCCGACTGAGAGTTGCAGGGTGGTAATTGCATTTTTTGGAATGTACTTCTAAAAAGCACCTACTGTGGATTCCACAATATCTGCTCAAAAGGTGCCTCCACGAAGAACAGGCATCAAAAAATCAAAAAGCTTGTAGAAACCACTGAATAGACACACAGAGTTGACCTAAATAAAGTCTCCTGGCCGGCTCAGATGTTCCAGATTCTAAATATGAGTGAGCATGTGCAGGAAAAGCTTTTTTTCCCCCAAAATGCAAAGCATATTACTAGAAATTATGAGTTTCCACCTTGACATGTTGACAGCAGCAAGTATTTGTGGGTAAGATGGTTTTAGCAAGCATTGCCACATTCATTAAAACTAACACCACTACAATACAGTCAGTGTCTAGTCATATTTAGGGGGCGTGGTCAACCAAGGGGAGAACTGTCCTTTGCTTCAGCCTGTAAATGCTGCTGGTGACTAGTTGTGGATAGGAAATAGGAAACTAGGTGGCCATTTTCTAATTCACAATAAAAATAAAGTGATTCACACTGGGAAAATGTTTGTACCTTCAGTATACAGCGCATAAAACAACATCAAGATAGAGCTTGTATATTTTTTTTTTTAAAAAGTGCCAGTGGATGATCCCCCGCACCACTGACAGAGGTCCTAACTAAGCCCCCAATGTCCTGAAATCTGAGAAACGTCCAAAGTCCCAGAAATGCCCTGAAATCCTAGAAATGTCCTTAAAATCCTAGAAATGTTCAACTATCCTAGGAATGTCCTAGAATCCTAGAACGTCCTAAAATCCTAGAAATGTCTTAAAATCCCAGGGACGTCTTAAAATCCCATGTTGCCATGAATACACACTGTATCTATCCCATGTATCTATCCCATGTGCATAATAGTGCTTTATTGATCAATATTTGCCAGCAGTCCTGTCACTCAAACAGGAAGTTTACTTTAGTTGTTGCTCTGTTCATTTGCTGCAGTAGCAGAAGAGGAAAGATCTTTTTAAAATATGGAGTGATGACAATGCCAGTAAGGTTTGTTTCTAGAAGTTTAGCATCTGTATATACGTAGTGAGTTTGTCACTTTTGACTTTGCTTCTGCACCAAGTAAGACAATATAGATCCTATCTACAGTATGTATCTTACATCCATTGATACCAGTCTTTGAACACATTCCTGTTAGAGTTTTGCTTTTGTACTGCGTACCCGTCTCCTAAATGACCCTGAGTGACTTTGCTACCAACTTTTAAAAAAGTTCCGTCACAGGAAGTTCGGACATTTTAAAGACAGAGGTTGTCACAGTTTTCCAGACAGATGTGCCATTATGTATTTATCCGTCACTATGTCTATCTGCATCAGCTGATACAAAGAAAGATGGAAGAGAAAAATGCAAAGAGAGAGGGAGAAAAAGGAAAAAAGAGGTGATAAAAAGAAGCAAATGAAAAGATCCAGAGATGAAAGAAAAACATGGAGAGACATCAAAAAGGAAAAAGGATGTGGAGAAAGAGAGACAAAAAATAGGACAAAAAAAGCATCATTGTCATGTCAAGACAGTCGACTGGACAGGAATTGATGATGCAATAACAGGATGTCATCATGTCGTTGGCAATAAGTGCTGCAGTGAGACGTCAGGCAACTTCTATTTACATATCAAGAGCCAAATTTTCTGTCTATCTTCTCTGTCTCCTCCAACCTTCTCCTACAATTTCATCCCCTTTTTATGTGTCGTCTTTCCGCCCATCCTCTCTTTCTCTGTTATTCTGCCTCTCTCTCCGTTACTCAGCCAGTTAATTGGTGCTTATGCATTAATGAATGCAGATCGATCGAGGCCGGACACGATGCGCAGCCCTATTATCATGCTTTTATATTTATAGTTGGTAATTGTGAGGGTGTAGTTGACAGTGTTCGCGAGTGATTGAGGGAGGAGGTGGCAGAAAGCCACACACGGCACAACCAACACATGCTCTCTATTCACACAGGTGTGTGTGTGTGTGTGTGTGTGTGTGTGTGTGCGTGTGTGCGGGTAGGTGTGTGAGAAAGAGAGTTTGTGTGGTGACCACAGTCTCATCCTTCCAAACCCCACTGTCACAGCTTTATTAGAGCTATACATCACTGGCAGACACCACACACTGACCCAGTGTGTGTGTGTGTGTGTGTGTGTGTGTGTGTGAGAGAGAAAGAGAGAGAGAGAGAGAGAGAGACTTGATTTCTTTTCTGACACTGTTTTCTATAAATGCTCCGCTAATTTTTACATGTTGACATTTAATTAATTCTGGTAATTTCTTGATCAGATATAAATAAGAGCTGTCACACTGCCAGTAAAATCACACATAAGATTATGGCATCTAATGAGGAGATGCATATTATAAATGCCGTATTTGATGTAGCAGCGTCGACTCTAAGGAATAACTTGTGAGCTACTTTTGTGTAAAAAATGACTACACTTTGGTGTGATGTCTTTATTAAAGAAAGTGATCTACCTGCTCTGCGACCACATATATCAGGGAGGCTTAGCGGGATGTTGCAATAAACGACCTTTTGTCTTTAATATGATACATAAAGTCCTGACTCGCCTCTTGCAGCAAAGCCAAAATTCACCTGAGCACTGCTGAGGCTCTGTCTGTTAACAGTCCCACCGCGTTTCAACAAAGCCAACATGGCAAACAGCCATTATTTTAACTGGTTAATGGGCTCAGCAATGATAGAGATCCCAGGCCTGACTGGTGCTTATGTAAGCACAACAACAAGGGAGTGCGTTTAAATAATTGACCGAAAGAAAGCGGGATTGTGTTTTTATGAAGGGAACAATATGTGGGTTGAGGAAGGGGTGAAGGTTTGTGTAGGTCTGAGTTCCACATGACTGACTTGGGTGAACGCTGTGGTAGGTGACAGGGTTTGTGTTTGTGCGCTCGTGTGTGTATCTGAGGGTAACAGAGTGATGTAGTGATGCTGGCTTTTCTTTGTCTGCCATCTCTGTCTCTGTTTGGAAGCATTACATGCACACTGGACAGGAACCACGTCTCCCCCTCCCTCTTCTGTTTGCCTTTTTCTCCCTAATGTTGAAATAATTCCTCACGCGATCTATCTGTCTGTCTGTCTGTCTGTCTATCCCCACACATTTTCATGGACAAAATTCCAAAACCTTTCCATAACTTTTCAAGAACCCATAACAACATTTTAATTTTGGAGAAGCATGCGTGTCGCTGCTTCGCTTCCCACTCCACGTCATGTACACGAAACCTGTCTGATAGCGAGAAGGCGTAGTCGGTATGAGTGATGGAAAATGAGAACAGTCTGATCTCTCCTTTTGTATTAAGCAGCAAATAAGTTGTTGCATTATGTGCCATACGCCGCACGTCCCTCGACGTAAGTCGCTGATATTAGAGAAACGTTGTATCAATGGCTAACTTGCAGAAAATAAAGTTGCCATTATGTTACATCACCACTATAATTGATTTCATGAGACAAAAACAAAATTCCATGACTTCTAAACTTTCAATGATTTTCACTGATTCCATAGTTAGCAGAGGGCGGCTACAACTTGCAAATAAAGGAGGTTGTATCAACTAACACTTTGATGAGTTCAAGCTCTATTAAAAAGAAATATATATATACATATATATATATATATATATATATAGGGAGAAGGTTAATCATAACGTTATCATGATTTGTCAAAATATAACCTGTAAAATGTAGTTTTGGCAAGAAATACAGTTATTTATCGTTGGTGTTTTTTCACATCAGTGTAAGACAGATATTAGAGAGGGTTATGATATAAGTTGATACTTGATATAAGTAAGTTTTTCATGTAAAAGAAGGTTACATTAAAGGTTTCATAAATGTGATTTTTGATTATTTACAAATGCAATGAACGAATGGATGGTTTTTAAAACTTTTTTTTCATAAAGATTTATTTCACGGATACAAAGGGACAAATGAATAAACAATATAAAAACATTGGCATATGCTTTTAGCCAAATTGCTATTTTAAACATCGATGTCGGCCCAGAATTTCAGTCTGTGCACACCAACCAACCATCTGTCTGTCTATCTACCCTCGTCTCCCTTCCTTATATGTCTATTTGATATTATGATCTGGAGGTTAATGAGGCTAACGTAGTTGCACCTATCCACATACAATGTTCTTTTTAGTGTCTGTCATCTGTATTGTAAGAATATTGTGAGCTTGACATTTGGGTGGGGGAGGAAGTACTTGATATTTTTAGACTGGCCTCCTTTGAGTCTTTCCGCTTGATTTGTTGCAAGACAGAGGCGGATGGTAAATAAAAACAGAGCTTTGTCTGTACATCTATGCATGAATCTTTTACTTGCCGTAACTATAATTCAGCAGTCATCCAGCATCACTTCAGATTTTGAGGAAATAAGACAGATTGCAACATTACAAACCTATTCTCCATCTCTCTACACTTGCTAGCCTCCACAAATGATTTGATTTAAATGTTGACATGTTTCTGTCAGTCTTAAATGTTACCCGGAGCCATGTCGGTTATTAATAATTGCTGCACAACTCGACCAAATCCAAATCTTGTGTTTTGAATTTGTTGAAGTGATTTGTGCTCATCTCGTTCACTGACTGAGGGTTCTCATAAACTGTGTAATATTTGTACTCAATCAAGATAGACCCTAATTGAGTAGTGCTTCCACTGTAAGACGCCTTGACTAATTGTTGCTGTTAAAACTGGTGCTCTGTGCTGCTGTAGACCTGACACGTGGTGGTATTGCGGGTTTAAGTGCTATCATTATCAGCTGAATTGTCCAGGGAAATTATTGTTCATCCTAAAAGATGTCAATATTGTGCTTCCCTGCAATAGCAAGTGATAAACCAGTTTATCTAAACCAGTTCCAAACACAGCAGCTGCTTCATCAGTGAGATTGTCCACGCATTAGCCAGTTTAGAGAAGATAGCCCTTTGGTGTAGTTGCTTAAAGAGAGACTCTGACTTTATTTAAGTGGAGTTAAATGAAGTACTTATACATAGTCAGTGTATTACATTGATGTAGGTGGGCACGCCCCTAGTTTGGAGATACAGAAGCAAAGTAATGTACTGCTGTCGACGGGGGCAGCACAAAATATATTCTAGCTACCTAAAAACAGTCCCACTTAAAATTATCTCTAAAAGTTCACGCTTTATTGGGAGTATTTTCACGTCTTTACCTTTCTGCCAGAGAGCCAGTCTAATGGCCTCAGTTCTCCATCTCTGCTCTCATCAAAGACATCAGACACAATTAACAAAAACTGTCATGTTGGCTCGCTGACCACAAGAGCTGGTCAGTCGGTCGGTCGGTTGGTTTGTGTTATCGTGTGACTTTGGTGAAACTTAACTAACCCTTTTAAACGCAAAAGTCACACACTAACATAAACATAAAAGCTATGAGGTAGCGGCAGACCAGCAGCTCCTTTGTTCAGCCTTGTTAAAACACTGTTTTTCTGACTGGAGTCTGGCACAGAAGAGAGAAACAAAACAGCTTCAGTTCCCCATCAGAAAATATTCTGAATATAGCATTCACTTAACCCTTTGGAATCTGAGCAAATTCACTTGATTTCTTTTAAAAACATTGGAAGAAAGCAATGACCAACAAAAGAGGAAATTACCTGAAAAAAATAAAAATAACCTGAAATTAGTTTTAAAAAAGAATAAATAAATGAAATAAAATAAGGTAAAGTAGAATACAATACAATAAAATAAAAGCATGCATAACAAGTTTTAAATATACACACACACACATATATATATATATATATATATATATATATATATATATATATATATATATATATATATGTGTGTGTGTGTGTGTGTATGTGTATATATATATATAATTCTGTAACATAATTTTAGATTATTCATTCATTCTCCATAACGTCTTGTCCTCGCAAGGGTCGCGGGGGGCAGGAGCCAATCCAAGCTGTCATAATTTTAGATAATGTTTAGGTTTTTTTGCTCAAGTTGCTCAATGACTTTTTGCGAAGGGTTTAAAGGTTTAAATACTTATGAAAGGCAGTCCGAAAGCAGCAGAAGAAAAGTGATGTTGATCCAGGTTTCACAGGGTTAGACTGATATTGTTTTTTTCTTTTAAGTGGGAGATTTTTTTAGGTGGCTAAAATATGTTTTTGCTGCTGACCCCTCCACAGCAGTACATAGCACAGTTTCTGTGGATCTGCTATATGTAATGCACTGACTTTGTATTAATACCTCATACAACCACACTTAAAAAGATCCAAACTATCCCTTTAAATTCACAATAAAGCTGCTGCAAGTACAGCTTTAAACTTGCTGACTTTGGCGGCCTGTCCTCGCCCAAGAGTAGTGTTTTATGTCACTGTTTTAAAGACTGCGACTAGCTGCAAACTCCAGACTGCAGACAGAGCCCAATGTGGATCAGAAGGGGGAGTAAAAAACTGTCAAGCTGAAAAGTGGAAGTTAAATAAACATGTACGAGGAGGGGAGTTATTTTCCCCACAGTAAAAGATGTGTTCAGCAGGAGCTGAGTTCAAGTCAGACAGCAAAAACAACGTTCTCTCGTCTCATACTGACTGATGCCTCCCTGGCCTCATGTTAGTCTCAGATGGCTACTGTACATAAACTGCAAACTGTACATGAATAGGCAGTATATAATACAGCACAACCCTTTTTTTTAATTAAATTTGTTACGGCCTCAACTAACTACATTTTCACCATAGTGGAATGTGAATTTTGCCACGACCTGTGCTGTGTTTCTACCCTGATGATTTAAAAAAATTGTTTAAGTACAGTCTGAGTGTTTTCATCAAATTCACAGAGCGACACACACAAACACTCACACACATACAGTCTGAATCGCTATGTTCAGTTTGCTACCAAGAGGAGTGCTGGGCCAAGAGAGCTCTTGACTCTGACAGGCTCTCCATCTACTGCGCGCGCGCGCACACACACACACACACACACACACACACACACACACACACACACACACACACACACTCCTGACCATCAGGTAGAATGTGGTGGATAAGTGCATAATTATGGGATGTTTATGACTGTGTTCCATCACTTAGCAACAGTTTTACAATTACTTACCTACACGGTGTACAGAAATATCTTGACGTATTTGAAGATCAGATGTGAGTTTCTGTCTAAATTGAACGACTGAAACTTGAAAACTCTGCATTTCGTACTTCAATAATGTAAACAAAACAAATGCATTGCTAACATATCCTTTAGGCAGATCTCTGAGTAACAGGGACAGCTCTTTTCAAAGAAAAATACACATATTTTCCTCTAACTTTTAGTGCTATTTCTAAATGTAGATTGTTTTGGTGTGAGCTGCTGAGTGTTGGAGATATCATCTGTAAAGATGCCTTCTCTCCAATATAATGGAACTAAACGGCACTCAAGTTGTGGTGCTCAAAGTGCTAAAAAAAATACATTTTAAAAACCCAACAGCAATGTCTCTTTCCAGAAATAATCACCTTGTTGTGATTTCAATTATTTTATTTATCAAACAACACCCACTAACCTAATAACCGTGCAGAGGGAAGCATGCACCTACTGCCAGATCACCTAACACCACTGAGCTGTTCCAGCTCAGCCAAGGAGGACGCTGTAAACACCTGAAGGGACAGAATTTCATACCTACTAGAAAGGCCGTCAGTGGTTACTTTTTTTAAAAACTCTGTCATCTCTCATAATAAACACCCAATAGATAAAAGTAAAGCACTTATTGTGTTAGGATATCTTTTAAAGAAATCAGATTACAGCAAAATGCACATTTTACCAGGTTTAATTACAGAAATTTACAGTTTAATGACTTCTTTTTTTTCTATTTTTGTATGTGCCATCCAGTCATATTATTTTATGTATGATGAGTTTTGTATAGCCTAACTTTTATTTATTTATTTATTTTACATTGTTTAGGTAGTGGTAGAGTCGATAAAAATGTATATACAAACATGATTTTAAGTAAAATCAGTCAAATCATGTGTGAAATGCGACACCCTGATAAGCTATCCAAAGCTTATAAATAGAAGCCCAAATATTAAAAGACATAAAGGTTTACAAATATAAATTTCATCCTGCAACTCTAATCTAAAACTTTAAAAGCATTCAAAATTACTCTAAGATCAGTGATATTGTTGGTGGATTTAGTTCCTTAAAACAAGGTCTGTGGATAACTTTGAGAGACTGAACTCGCAGGAGGAACAAATGCATTCGTTTTTTGTCCCAAGACGACATGTTTACATTCAAGTGACAAAGGCTCTAGAGGCCGTGTAATTGTGACGGGAGCAAAGGAGGAAGTCATGCGACGTTGCCATGGAGCATAGGGAAGGTGGTCAGTGTGTCAACATAACAAAATACTTTAACACAGGAGACCTCTGTTTGTTTCAAGCTGCAAGTTAATATTGTTATTATGCCTCTGCGTTGGCATTATCATTTTGGGTTGTCCATACATCCGTTCTTCCATCCATCTGTCCATTTCTCATGAACGGGAAATCTCAAGAATGCCTTCAGGGAATTTCTTCAAATTTGACACAAATATCATATTATATCATATTTTTCAAATGTGATTTGGATTAATTTTGGAGGGCAAAGACAAATTCTGCTTCTATGTGTTGTTCTAGAAGGCGTGGATAAATAACCATATATCGGTTTATAGTTTTACAATTTTCATCTTCCTTTGTATGGTGGGTATGTGTATATACTGTTAAATCTGAGGGGATTTGGGACACATTTGATTTTTTAGCTGTGTTCTTTTGCAGACTTAACATATTTGTCCCATCAGTGATCCCTCATAAACACTTTATGCTTTTTGGCATTCTTTAAACCGGCTTATGCCATTTATCCCATTTTAAAAGGACTTATAATAGAAGCCTCAACTTACAAAGCGGGATGACATATCTGACTAACAAACGGTTTTGGTATTTTCGTTTTCCTGATGCTAAATCAGCCGTCATGTAGTCACAGTCTTGTAGCATCAACCATAACGCAGTAGAACATAAACCCGTGTGTTGTCTCTCTTTCCTTATCAAGGTACAGTCAGTTTGCTCACGGGAAGCCGAATAATCTCACAGGGTTTATAAAGTGTGATCCTGCATAAACAGACATTTCTCCCAAGTTCATTTCAGATTGTTTTAGCCCTACATGGCTGCCAGGTGTAGCATAAAACTATTTCTTAGTGAAGCATACGGAGGAAGCGAATCCAGGGAGCGCTTGTATTTCTGCTGTTGCTCAGAAGAGAAGTGATGAAAGCCGCCGTCTGGTGTGTATGTCGGCTGGCCGGGGAGAGGGAGGGGACGCGGCGCTGACAGCTACTTCTCTTTGTAAGAAGAAGATGTTGTTCCCCATTGAAACATTTGTTGAGTCAGACACAGTGTGGGTCTGTTGTGTCTTTGTGTGTCTGACATCTCTCTAAGTTATTGTTAAATCTCCTCCAAGTAGTAATTGAAAAAAAAAAAACTAATTACACATGATATAACTATTGATAATGGCTGCACAGCACACAGCTGCTACACACACAGAATATTCTCTTCTATTATTATAACCATATGCATTGCAGCACATATGAGGTAATGACATTACATATTTCGGAAATCTTGCAGCTTAACTACAAAGAAGAAAGATATGTCCCTTCTGGGGCTGTACCCAGCTTAGAATTATGTTTGTCGAGCTTGATTTGTCTGCTCAATACAAGTATTTGACAATTCATTTTGTTTTCCATATAAAGTTATAACAGGGCTCAGCAAGACATTCAGTGTGACAGTGGCATTCACGTTATATAGTCAACAAGCTAACGGCGCTAACAAAACAGATCACTTGCTGTCAGTAGAAGAGATTAGTATCTCTTCTGTGCAACCAGCCCGTTTTCACTCTGGACTCGTCAAATAGTGCCGCTCTGTCAGTGCTTTCGGCGTATGAGCCAAAGCCAAAGCCACCATCCGCGTCCACCCAGAAAGCAGTTCGATGACGTCAGATGAGAACCGGTGGCGTTGTTACTGTATGCTGGCGGATGGCTGGGAGACACCAGGCACATCCACATGCAACGCGCACAGGCAGCATTACGTGAGAACGGGGCCATGCGGAACTGGTCGCATGCGCATTAAAAACTGAAGGACAACGCCAGGTAATAATGCTGCCAGTCACAACGTAATATAAGGAGCTGGCGCTTACAGGGTGGGAGGGGTGGAGACGTTCATTCGTGCAGGAGTCTGGAGTTCACTTGTGTGTATGTGTTTTTTCTACACTTTACTATGTGTCTCTTTTGCCTAAACCTAACCATCTGTGATTTTGTTGCCTAATCCCGTTGTGACAGTCCGCACTGTAGGACCACTGTATTCTGCAGGCTGTGACATCACGGCGTCGGTCTACGTCATCCCACCATGATATCATCCCACAATGTGCATTTGTTTACATCACCTTAATGGCATCCGGGAGCTTAAACAGCTGACGCAAAAGGATACCTAAAACGTCACAGGTAGACGCGATAGGTCAGTGACAGAGCGGCACCATGTGACGAGTTAGGAGTAAGAACGTGTTGGTGCATCATGTCTGCAGCTGCTTGAATCAAAGAGTAACATGAAAGTCAGAGCGCTCACTCCACAGCAAAATCTTGGGACCAAAACGTCCCTAGAAGCACACTGCACAGCACACTGACTGGCAAAAAACAACAACAAAAACGACTGCTCGACTTAAAGCAGTCTCAGTCGACTGAGGATCTCTGACTGATGATTTGAATCTCCAACTTTAAAGAGCAGCCCTACTCTCTACATATCTCTGCATGTGATGTCTCTCTTTTCATTCATTCTCTAAACTCTGCTCTCTTCTGTTCATCCAGGTGAGCCTGATGCACAACGGCTGGCCAGTGATTTCAGCGTTTGCCGGCGACCAGGACGTGACGCGCGAGGCGGCCAGTAATGGTGTTCTGATCCAGATGGAGAAGGGAGACCGGGCCTACCTCAAACTGGAGAGAGGAAACCTAATGGGAGGATGGAAATACTCCACCTTCTCTGGCTTCCTGGTGTTCCCCATGTAGAGGAAGAGGGAGAGGAAGAGGAGGAGCAGGGGGTGGAAACGAAGGAGGAGGAGCTGCTGGAAGATGGAAAGTGTGAAAAGGGAGACAGAGGAAGAGGAGGGGCGTGAGGAAAAAAGGACGTGAAAAAGATGGTGAAAAAGAAGAAAAAAAAGGCGAGGGAACTTGACAACAGACTCTGTTTGGGACGCTGCAGAGGGAGGAGGGAAGAGGAAGGATGAGGGATGTCAGAGAGGTGTACGAGCATGACACAGAGCGATTATACGGTGGTTAAAATGAGAGAAGAATTACGAAGCCGGTACATGAAAGTGTATGGCCAACTTCCTCACTTCTCTTCCTCCTTTCATCCATCCTTTCATCCACCCTTTCCTCCCTCTGTTTTTTCTGTGGCTTGACTGCAGCTTTGGACAGCCAAAACTTTTTTATTCTCCGCTGAAAGACGCAATTGATCATTTATATGTTCCAGAGTGTTCTAAAGCCCGAGTGTAAACTCCCCTTTCCCTTCCTCTGCATTCATTCATTCATCGATCTCTATCAACATAAGCTTTGAAGAATGTTTCTTGAAGAACTGCTCCACACATCTCCCTTTTACTGTGGCCATATTTGTAGTCTTTTTTTTCCCATGCTTGACATCAACTGCACTGATTTTGGATCAGCCTCTATCCCAAAGCCAAACTAGAATTTTTATAGGGGAAACACTCAACTCTGATCACAAAATCAGGTGCTAGGGACACATCTGCATTCCCTGTACAGCTGTGTTTTTGTAGTTATCATAGTAGTTATTGGCTTTTAAGAAGCTCTGATACTAAGAAAGTTTGTTCTTGTCCGGTGTCAGAGTCCTTCGCCACACAACTCATGTGCGGTACATAAATGTAGCGCTTCCTACTTTACTCCAGGCAGCAATTAAGTTTCTGTACACAATGAAATTGGGAAAACAAATGAGTAGTATAGAAATGTAAGAAGACAGCATGAGACAAGTTTACTGTCTAGAACACTGATACTCAACTTTGGCTCCTGGGCCAAATCTGGCCCACGATAGGATGCCGGGTGCCCCCAACCAATTTGTTATTCACAATGACCCAAAAAAAAAAAAAAAAAAAGATTCACAATGGGATTTTTATTGTTGTTCCTCTTCTTTAAATGTAAATAATGCTGCATGATATGCCAAAAAAATGTCATTATTTTGACAAATGTTGCAATTGCAATAGCGTTATTATTTAAGTGGGAATGATGATTTTTGCATTTTTTCTCACTAAAAAAATGGAAAAATTATAATGATGCAATTTTTGCCAGGGTCTGTACCAACATGCTTGTTTCTTCATGTCTGGAATATAATTTGCAGGCCGGGGCATCTCTGTGGCACCCAGAGTTTCCCACATATTCATTTAGTTTTGGTGGTCCATCATGATTAAAAACATCTGCCACCACATACACATTATGGATTATTAGAGCTGGACCTTTTATTAGGAGTGCTGCTGATATATATATATATATATATATATATATATGTATAGTTTGGTCATTCACTGCACCACACTCTAGGAGTGCAGAGCGCATTCTGGGCACAGATGGAGCAGCAGAATGTCAGGCGCATTGAAAGTGAAACTTAACTATTCATTCCGCCGGGTCTAAAAGTTTGCTTTCACTCGAAACAGCTGCTCCTCTTATCCATTGATCTGATCAGCTCTGAATGGATCAACAGATCAACTATCTACACCATGAGTCACAAAGTGCTGCTGAGGAAAATAAGAACTAAAGGAGAGCTCCACCTGAGCTGCATTCACAGACTTGCAAAAACCTCAGAATTTAGAGAGGGGACACACAATGATACAAAGGGACACACACGTTTTAAAATAAATAAACGAAAGCCACACACACACTCTGATTCTGTGAGAAACACTGGGCACCACAATGCTTCATTTACAATGGTATGTTTTGACATATTTTACCTTAACTGAAAAACTGCATTTCCTGCGATTTCCACATTGCACTTGGTCATCGAAGTAGGACTTGTTTATGAAAACGTGACGGAGGTGGTTCGCCTGGAACCCCTGACAGAGGTCTGAATATCCTCAAAACCTAGAGGCGCCCTTGCATACACCTGACCTGCATAGGGCTGCTTTGACTGGATTTCCCTTTTGGCAAACATTTAAATTTGGGGATTATTAATTTATTAAATGTATATTAATATATATTATATTTTTTTTATTAATTGGCCCCTGGCCTTCTATTATTTTTAAAAAGTGGCCCCCGAGACAAGGGAAGTTGAGTATCCCTGATCTAGATTTAACATGTATATGCTGCAGGCACAAACTTTCAATAAGCACTACAGAAAAATGCAATTTTACATTTCCACTATACTTAAAAAGCAAAACTATGAATTATATGTACAGGTTACAACAGCAGGAATTTCAGGTAAACTGTTAAATGTAGACGTAATAAAAAAAAAATCTCCAGCTTTGTACGCAACCGTGACTCTCTTGTGACTGCATCAAATAAATCTAAGATTGGTACTGATACAAGTCACACAGAAAGTATTGCTATATCTTACTCCTTCAGTGTTTTTTATCATCTCTCTGGCAGCCACACAAACATTCGAATCCACCTCCATCCTGTCTCACCGTCCTCTGTCCACACCTTCATCTCCCGCTCCCTGAGACTGTCTCCCACTCCATCACCGCTGCTGTTTCTCAGATCTGTAGCCCTCCCTCTCCAGGATCCTCTTCTCTCTTCGACTATGCTGTTTTACCCACAAGTGCAGATTTCTCTCTCTTCCCTTTTTTGTATACTTCTGTTCTCCCCTCACTCACCTCTCTCTCCTCCTCCCTCTCCTCCTTCATGTCTGTACTTAATCTGCTGCTGTATTCGTTTGCCTCCCAGCACGGATCCTCCTTGCTTTTCTTCAATGTTGGACTTTGGACACTGAAACCAACTTACAACCACAAACTCTATAATATATATATATATACATATATATGTATATGTATATACATATATACATATATAAATTTACACAGTATATATACAAATGGATATATAAATATATCAAAATCTAAGCCACCATTTCTATTCTACTGGTATTATGATGATAATAATGATAATACTAATACTGAAAACTGAATCTGGTTGATGACTATATCTGTATTTCCGTACTTCAGTGTTATATAAAAGAAAAAAATATTCTAAGAGAAACTTACTAGTGATTGTGTGTGGAAATCTGAGGCTGCCGTTCTGCTCTTCTGATTAAAAACATGCTTCTTGTTTTTGTTTTGGGTCAAACCAAGTTGTGGCGAAAAAGCTGAGACTACTACTTATATAAAAAACCTACAGCTAAAAAGGACTTTTATTTATTATTATTATTATTATTATTATTATTATTATTATTATTATTATTATCAATCAAATCAATTTATCTACTGTTTTCTTATTTATTTGCTCTGATGAAATCAATAAAATTTAAATGGTACTTTTATTTTTCTTAAACCTCCTTTAAGCCTGGCCTGGCAGTTTATTTTGTTGACGCTGGCATCACTTCTGACAGCAAACACACACACACACACACACACACACACACACACACAGCCCCAGGTGTGTTGGTGTGTTGGTGTGTGTGTGTAATGGTGGGTGGTGTTTGCAATATGCGTCTCCTTCTCGTTATTGTCTCCTCTTTTCTCTACATCTCCGCGGACCTTTACTCAATCACTTCTGCGCTGTATCTATCTTTCTGTGCTTAAATCCAATCGATTAGGGTTTCTCGGTTTCCTCTGTCCCTTTTCTCTTATTCCGCCTTTTCATTTTATTTGCTTTGGATTCTCATCAATCCCTCTCTCTTTCTCTCTTTCTCTCTCCACTCTGTTGGTTTTTAAGGTTTTGTGGTTCGTTTCTCTCCAGACTCTAATGAGCTCCAGGGGGAAAATTAGAGCTGGAATAACAAGCAAACATCAACATCATCTCCCCTCTTCCTCCAGATCCCTCCTTCCTCCTGCTCTCTCTCTCTCTCTTCCCGTCTCCTCTTCTTCCTTTCCCCCTTCATCTGACATTTCTGCGCTTTATGTTTTGCTTTCCCGCCGTTTGATTCTCTTTCCTGTCCTTCCTCTTTTGCACATCTTCTTCCCTGAAACATCCCTCTGTAGCCTGTGTCTGACTTGCTGTCCTCTCCCTCTCTGTCCAAACCTGTCTCAATGGCACTTATTCTCGTCTGCATTCCCTTTTTCTCTTAGCTCTCTGTTGTCACACTTTTTTTATTGTTATGTTTTTTACTTCGATTTCCCTCTTAACTGCCAAATACTGTATTGGCATAACTATAAGACAACAATTTTACTCTTGATTACAGTGGGAAAAAAACTGGAGTCATCTTGCTTCCCAGGAGTAGCTTTCAACGCTCTGTGTCTCTTTGTAGTTTTGTAACTTGAAGTCTCTGTCCCCGTCTGTCTCCCTGACCATCTCTGTTTTGGTACAAATGCCACAAGTTCTATAAACTAAATAACAAAATAGGGTGTTTACATAGAGTCTTCAACTTCTTAACCCTTTGAAACCTGAGCAAATTGGCCTGACTTCCCTCAAAAATGTGAAACATTCAATGAGGAACTGAAGAAGAAATAACCCATAAAGTAGCAAAAAAAAGGAAACCTGTAAAATCAAACAAACAAAAAGGTTATGGCCTAAAAAAAGCATGATCAAATCATTTTAAATATGTAATTCTGTTAATTATATATTTTACACAAACTTAGGAGCACACAAACCAGTGGTTGACATTATGACAACGACGTCCATTATTCATACAATCTATGAAGCCAACCCCCCAGGGGGGCAGGCAAATCCCCCCAGGACAAATTATTATAAACTAAACAGCTAAACTGATGATCTAAGAGCATTTTAAAACAAAAATCTCAGTCATTCTCAAAATTTTGATTACAGACGCACTGAAAAGGGGCACACACTGACTTTTTCATGATTTTTTTAGGAATAACTAAAACAACTGACACTGATGAAGCCTTTTTAACACTATATTACATTCAAGTTTCACACATTTTAATACATTTAAAGTAATGACATAAAGAGAAAGTACAGTGTTTGTCCCTACCCGCCCCCTTTCTGCTAAAATACAGCAACGCTATTTGCACAAACCACATGCAGAGCTGCAGTACACCAGATGATGATAATAATAATAATAGTGGAAATTTGTTACATTTTTTAAAAAATAAAAGTATTTATGATTACATGCTTATGATTTCTTTTAATGGTATTGCATGGTTTTCCATGGTTTTTATTGGGGGTTGGCGGAAACAGTACAGAGTCGTGTTAATCTGCTCATTTATATTTTGGCAAGAAACTGAAAACCCATACATCCTGAAATGTTCAACTGTTCTCATACGTGTTATCAAATGAAAGACTTGTTCATTTATGCTGAGGACATTTACGTCAGACAGGCTTCATACACATTTTCACAAAAAAATTTCCATGACTTTTTTCCCATTAATTTGAGGCAATTTTTAAAGACCATACCTTCTCTCAAATGTCCATCAATACATCTTCTTATCGATTCTTTTCCACAACTATATAACAGCTTTTTGTAAATATATTAAAAAAAATTAAAAAATGGATTCAGAGCAGGATTAGTATAGGACTTAAATATTACTTAGAGATTGTTTATTATTTATGGGGGGGTGATCAGAGTACTTTTGTGATAATATTCTTGACAACAAGAGTAACTCAGTGAGATTTATGTTCTGCATGGAATATAAAGATTACAACAAAATAATGTTCAGAAATGACATTTTTAAATGGTAGCTAAATACAAAAAATACTGTCTTCTGTCTCGTCCACTCTTGTCCACTCTTGTTGTAACTTGCGTCACACAGAGCTGATGATCAGACCCCCCGAACTACTCACATCTGCATTTATTTTGACAGGCTGTTATGCTATAGCGAATATATATATATATATATGTATAGAGAGAGAGAGAGAGGGAGAGAGAGTTTGTCATGTCATGTTTACATCGTGACAGGCTCATGACAAAATTACCAAATGACACAGATTCCTGTGTGCTCATAGCGAGAGAGGAGAGGGAGAGGAAGATGCTGCTGCTGCTGCACGGAGCCGCTGACAGTTTACTCTGAGCAGTAAGAAAAAAACAAAAACAAAAAAAGTCTGAAAAGGATGCAAAGGCTGCTGATTCCGCAGAACTAAAATTGCTCCTGGCGAGGAGCAATTTCACTTTCAGCCACGCTTGTTGTTGCTGTGTGTGTCATTATTGTCAATTATTTTTATTTTATTTGGCATGTTCGCAATAAAGATAAAACTTAAGTTATAACGATGAAAAATCAATAGTTCTGTAGAAGAACGCCTTTGTGTGCATGCACATGTTGTTCCTCTATGGTTAGTCATAACAAAGCTACACCGCCAACCCCTGGCCTGGAATGCATACTACAGCGTTTTTGGTTGTTTTTGCTGATCTGTGTGCGCGATGATCTTTCTCACAAAGTTATCATGAGCGAGGTTTTTTAAAATACGCAAAGGAAACACTTTTTAATTTTTAGTAGGGCTTTCTCATCTAAACATAGCCTTAGATTCACGCCAATACAGATTTTATCACTGACGTGTTTTAATTATAATATTGGCTTGTTTCTTTAAATTCTTTTTTAGAAATCTCTTAACTCACTTGCAGCATAACCTGATAAGAATTTACGACTGTGGGTCTGTGTGTGTGTGTGTGTGTGTGTGTGTGTGTACGGTGGAATGTGTGTGTGAGTGTGTGTGTGTGTGTGAGTGTGTGTGTGTGTGTGTGTGTGTGTGTTTTTGTGTGTGTTCATTTCCCTCACAGCAGCAGGTCCAGAGGCCTTGTCCTCCAGCAGTAATTTGATTGTGGCAGAGCGAGGGAGACATAATTGTCTGCAGCAGGTCACTGCATCGCAAACAAAGTGTGTGTGAGAGTGTGTGCTCCTTTCTCCACTCCTCTCCTCTCCTCTCCTCCATTCTCTCCTTTCTTCACATCTCTTTTTCTCTTTCTTTTCACTCCTCCCTTTGTCTCTCCTCTCAATGTCAAGAGAAAGCTGACAGTTGGGTCTGATGCAGCATTATATTTTCAGCTCTATGGAAATGTGCTCACACTTATTTACAGTTGCCAAGAACACACACACACACACACACACACACACACACACACACTTCCTGCTGCCACACACACTTTGGCCCCAGTGCCCTCTCACTCCAGCCAGATGGGTATGAGGGCAGATAAACAGTCAACAAGACAGACCAGTGCAGCGCGACTCAGACTGACATCTAGACTGGAAAAAAAGAAAAAAAAACAGAGCAGCATTTTTTTTTGTCCCCAGATAACCTTTGACCTCTAACCAGCTCAACCCCGTCATCGGGTCACATCCACCCACACGAATGCAGACGCATCCGTGGTAGCTTGATCTCTAGCATTTTTAGATCATCTGACACCGCGTCCCTAAGGCTCTCCCCTTCGTCTCACCCCGAGTCACTCAAACAGCACTTTCACACACAAAGACAGAGAGACAAAAGTCTTCAGAGTGAAAGTTATGAAAATCCAAGAATGTCAAAAATAATATATGGCGAAGGACATATTCTTATCACTACATCTAGTATGTGAAAATGTTTAAATATGAGTTTTTGCATGTGTGTTTTTAGCAAATACGCAAAGTAAAAACATCATGCCTGTATAGTCCACCGGTTCCCATCTTAAGTCATCACAAATTGCCGCTTTGCAGTGGACTTCCACCTCTATGCTGTAGGTACATTTATGCGTCTGCTATTAATGTTTCAGGGTGCCGCTAAAGTGATGTCAACAGAAGCATATGGTGGGATTACGCTGCACATGGTTATGTTTAGGCAACAAAAGTACATGGCAACCAGTGCCGCGACATCCACAAAAGCACATGCTGGAGATGATAGTCATGTTTAGGCAAAACAGGAAGAAAACACCTGAATCCTGGATCTATTCATCGCCCCTCCCTCCCGCTCTATGGAGACCTTCATGCTCAATATTTAACATCATTACCAGCAGTGTTACAACCTGACAGCATGGCATGTGCAGCAACATTCTTTACATATTTCAAGACATTTTATATCCATGTTCAATCAAAAAAGACTACACTGAGTTCAAATTGAATACACTGGCTGGTAGTACATAATTAAGGGGAGAGATCGGACGAATGTGACATGTCGGACTCTTCGGTGAGGACTGTGTGGCTGTAGCGTGGCGAGCGGAGCCTGACTGTGTTGATTTTGTGTTATGAGCTGAGGCGATGAGGGAGTTCAGGTGAGAGTGCAGAACACAGAGTTACAGATCGACATAACACAGAGCAAAGAGGAGACTGTAATGAACACTGACAGCTTTCAGTTGTGATGTTCGGAGAGGAGCACATGCTGCATGTAGCGACAACTTTCCAAACCTTAAAAGGCTTTGTGTTTGTTTTTTATACAAAAGTTCCCTGACTGAGCCACGTGCTGAACGACTCCCTGCCTTCGGTCTGTCAGATTCGGCCACACATCGCTATAAGAATAACCCAAACATGTGATCACACATTATTCTTCTATGTGTGTATTCCTGACACACAGGCTAACAATAAACAATTAACATCTCCTGCAGCAACACTGAAAGCCAAAAATCTGCAAACGATGTTCTGTTTACTGGGAACCACAAGATGAACTGAAATTAGCACCGTGCAAATGAAACCAAGACAGCTGTGACAACTGTCAATGTGTGTGTGTGTATCTGAAAAGTGCAACCATGATGGATTTGTGAGATACACATCATCTCTATGACTCATCATTGTTACTGGCTTCAGTTGCAAATAGTTATTTTATATAAAAGCATAGTTTCAAGACAAAAATCACACTAAAAGGGAAAAAGGGCCTTATTTAGTAATTTGTTTAATTAATTTGAACCAGTTATTCTCCAGCTACTAAACGTGGCATTAAAATGTGTTTATGAAATTATTTTTAAATAGAAATAGGCAGCATGTAACGTAATCTTGATTTTTTTCTGTTGGATTGAATTTTGATCCGAGTTTGAGTGACTGATAGAGACAGATAGAGTAAGTCTCTTGATCCAGCTGTATTATCTTTGGTACTCCGGTTGGTGGGAAATACAAAAATGCGGAAGTACAGCCTGTAGTTCGAGCCCCAAGAGTCTGCTAAACACAGTGTTCAGCCGTGGTCAAGGAGGGATATTTCGGCACGGGTTAGATGGAGGGAAGTTTACTACTCACATTGTTTTGATACAAAGCTGGTTGAAAATCAGCGATTCATCCCTTTAACAGTGCGCTGGGTTTTTTGTAGTCTGGAGGCAACATTACCAATAACCAGCTGTCACCCCTCTGACTGAAGAGCTGGCAGAAACCTCAAATGAAGAGCCAACCAGACGTGAGGAATTTACAGATAGAGAGGACCAAAATGAGTGAGGGAGAAACAGAGATGCAAAGGCTACTAGGATATTGTACTCAAGTACTACATTGTTACTTTTAAGAACTTTTATTCAAATACAAGTGGAAGTACTTGTGTAAAAATTGACTTTAGTAAAAGTAAAACATAGGTCAGTTTTTTAAAGAAGCAAAATGAGCCTTTATGCCCAAACCCATATGGCCATGAAATAATATCACGGTGATCATGAATATCTATTTCAACAACAGTTGCAACACAATAAGTGTATAGTTGTGTATGTCACCATAATTGTAGTTCACCCTCAAAGATTCAGTAAAATCTGAACTAAAATTATCTCTCAGCACTTTAGTTTGTAAAGCAGTAAATCAGAGTGAGATTCATAATCTGTATAAAATATAAATATTACAGCAAAATAAAGATGATCAGAAACGGTTGGCACTGATTCCATACCACTGAAGATGCTCCTGGCTGGTCGCAGTTTCACTTTCAGCCATGTTTGTTGTTGCCATGTGTAATGGTATGACGTCATTATTGTCAACACGTCGAAATATTGCTATTATTACGATATTAATTTTCTCATCATATTAAAAACTCTCCCTGTATTATCATAGATTATACAATATGGCACACCCCTGGTAAATAAAGCTGATCCTGCCATCAATTTAGCCTCATTAGAATTAAACAGAAAAGAGACAAAAATGACCAACAATAAAAAAAGTAAAAAGTCTATGAACACCAGCAGCAGGTGAGAAAGCATGATTAAGCAAATTAAAGTATTCGTCACTTCTTATAGAATCAACAGCAGAATAAAATCATACAAAGCCTGTAAATTCTGGGTAAGTATTCAGTGTAATATTTCCAGGTTGAAAGTTGACAGTCCTGCTTGCTTTTGTAGCCTCGGGCTGTGTAACAATAATCGTTCCAGTGAAACAGTGTGAAATTTCAAAAATTATAATAATAATAATAAAAATCATCATTCTGTGCCATACCTCAATTTCTCTCCTCTTCAAACTTTTCCATTTCTTAAGTCTCACACAATAATGAATACACAAAAACAAACAAACAAAACCCCTGAACCTCAGAAAAAGGCATAATATCTTTTACAAACCCTTAAAGTGGGAAAGATATCAACATTATCATCCGTCAGCGTCTTTGTTTGAAAAGAAGAAAAATAATGCAATCTCTTGCCTCAAACTGCTTTTGAAACACATTTTTACAAAGAGTTTTTTTAAGACACACCATGAGAGGGACTGGCATTTGTCACTTTATTTTAGCAATTAACATGGGAGTCTTTACTCTGCTGTATATCTATTATTGCCAGAGTCTACATTTTTCTCATACGTAATTTGTTTTTCTGTGGTGGAGGCTTTAAGAGAAAAGACAGCCTTCATAAATGCGACTTACTGTAGGCCTTCAGTGAATACGGTATCTTTGCAGTAGTGCCTTTGCTGGTAATTTTATTGCATTCAAATTTGCAATGATATTGTACAACAATGCATAATTTCAGCACACTATGCTTTCTGAGAAAAAATACAAAAGTTAATGAAATTTCATGTATTTTTAACGTGTTGCAACCATCCCCATGGTTGGAGTCAGTTGCAACTTCTTTCATTTAAATACATGTTGTGGACGGTGTGTCATATTTAATCATGTTTAAATAATATGTTAGCAAATAGATGTAGGTTAAATATATAAAACTTTGGTTGGTGTGGTCCAAATAGTCTCTGAATTACTAAGAGAAATGCAAAAGTGTCGCAACCATCCCCAGTCTCCCCTACCATGCCAGCAATCACAAAGGCCAACATGCTCCACACACAAAGCACACAACAGTAACAAAAACGCGAATACGACTTTCACATTATGCCAACAGTCAATGCAACGATCATGTGCTCCAAGTGTCAACAATATCAAAGTATGCATGACTCATCATGCATACACACCAAACAGAACCTCATAATATTTTGAGCAGAGTGATGACAGCACAGTTACATGTTTAACAACAATACAATTTCAGCTTTTCAAACTACTAATACCACTGCAACTGTGCATCAAACAGGTATCCTGCAACAGAGCGACCTGACAGCAAACAAAAAAAAGCTTACCTTTCCGGAGCGTTCACAGCGAGGCCAAACTGATGTCCAACTCTCTCCATTCATGAAAACTCAGCTGATTTTTCATGGGGCGACGAAGACGCTTGAGATATTTTCCAGTCTTCAAAACCGTCTCTAACAAGAACTGCCTCTCTGTTCCTTCCAAAAGAAAAAGTTTACAGCACAAGCAAAACGCAGCATCATTACTTCCTGAATAAACGAGCCAGACTGTCTCCGTTTCCTAATATCCGACGATAATGACACGCAAACTTTAGGTCATAACGTTAACTACTTTCTTGTCCTCGCATTTATATTAATTGTTTTGCTTTTGTTTGTTATCGGAAGACGAACAAACTTGCTGTCAGACTGCCAGGCCGCCATTGCCGCGCGAGGGCTGGGGGCGGGGCAGGTGCAGGTGATTGACGCCTGTCAAGACATCTAAGTGTGTGTCCATGAGCGTACAGAAAGACACAGAGAGAGTCATGGGATATATTGCTTGTTATATCATCAATTTTCCCCTAATTTCTTCAAATATATGGGTGTGGTTTCTAATTCTTGTGGTTATTTTTGTATTGTATACTGGGTTTTAAACATCAGATAGGGCTGCTTCTGACACATTATGGCAAACGCTGTTATCGAGGTCATCTGAAGATCATAAGGTGGTGGAGATCATTGCAAGACAGAGGAACAACCCCAGTCATGTCCACTAGCTCAAAGACCAGCTGTCCACTAATATGAATCTAAATAAATATTTGTAAGGTTTGAAGTTAAATTAAAACATAAGAAACTCTTGCTCCTCCATGGCAAAACAAGAAGGCATCTCAATACGATCAGAACCAAAGACTGCACTGGACAAAGCCAATGAACAATACAGGTCCAAGTCAAAACATCAACAAGACGAGTCCAGGATAATAGACTAAAATCTCTTGAGATTGAGATGGAACTGAAGTGCAAAAGTCATGGGGAAAACAGGAGCGAGGAAGGGGTACAAGAAAAAACAGAGAAAAACTACAGCAGGAGAGGTTACACGATGAGAGGAGTAAAGAGGAAATGAGAGGGGAGAGTGGAGTGTGGAGAAGAGGGCTGCAGTGAGAGGCTCTCACATCAGACTAATGGGTTTTGTGGCATCCAGCAGGTGTGTTGCTTGGACAGACTCCAGGTCTGGTCAGCCAACTCTGGAAGAGAGAGAAAGAGAGAGAGAGAAACACCAGCTCCATGCACACAGAAACATGGATAGTCAGAGTCTGTGTTTACATCCATTTTTATTTGTGATAAAGTGTATTTAATGACAGGAGAGCTTTCATACATGTCATGTTGTGTATTTCCCTTTTTAATACTCGCAGCAACTTGAGCTTATTGTCTGCATAGACAATGTGAAGTGACTGTGGAACAATTCCACAACTTGAATGAGAGTTTTTTCAAGTGCCAGGTTGTAAATATCAGAGCTTCAGAAAAATCATAATTATGACCTGCATGTTCATGTGAAAGCTGTTTACAACCCAGCTGGACACTTTGTTGTTAGACTTTTATTTAGGTTGTGGTGTCAGGTGACCAAAATTTAGCCCGTTCTCATTCCCAATTCTTCAAATACCGCTGTATGGTCAGTGAAAACAGTGTCAGACATCGATACAGAAAAGCACATTTGGCTGAGGTATGATACACTGCCGGACAGCTGGATGCTCCTTTACTGTGGATGTGCCATCAGGCAGTATGGGTTTAAAAACACTGCCAGAAATGACTTAAAATAAGGAGCTGGAAAGTCTTGGTAGGGCGAGCAGGAGGGGCTGTGGATGATAGATCTCACCTGGCAGCCCACTGTTTACTTTCTGTATGAATTCTGCGAAAAAAAACATGTTTTTTTATTAACCTAACCACGTGTAACCAGGTGCTTTTGTTGCATGTGAAAAACCAACACTCTCATCCCAGGTCATCACATATCACCACTTTGCAATGGACTTCTACATATTACACCCTAGGTATCCTTCTGCGTCTGCTATTAATGTTCCAGGATGTCCAAAACCCACATGCTGGCATGGATGGGTAGGATTAAGCAAAAGAAGCACACAGTTAGGTGTAGAATTAAACCCTAACACTTTCATATGATAAGTGTACATCAGACTCCCATATGAAAGTCTGGGGTTTGTTGGACCCATCCGCTACTCCTTCACCCACCCTATAGGGACCTTTCTGCTGCTTATGTTGTTACTGGAGACCTGACGCCGTCCAGTGACAAATCATGAGGACATGACAGGTTCTGTCTGTCTGCATTCTCAACTGATGCCGATTGTTTGTGAATCATGTTGCTGCAACATGTGGTATCCGGCCGTCTGCCGTATAATAACACTGCAAAATTGTCTTTCAGGCCGTATTCTCAGCTGCTTACATCCAGCGGCGTATTACACAGATGCAGAAGGTGGCTTTTGGCGATGTTACGCCAAAAGCACTTCGAGAGTGCCGTTATTTGACAACTTTAATCACACTCATCCACTATCCTGACCTCCACATCCTTACTTCCTCAAGCCCCTGGGAACAGTGCTGGACCTTGATGCAACAAGGTTTTGCGTTGGCATTGTATAATTATTGATCATGTGACGCCAATTGGCCTAAAATCGATTTTTACCCCATACAGAATAATTTCAAAACAAGGTTTTTTTGTTTGTTTTTTTTTCTGATTGCAGTTTGAGCACATGCTCTATGGGCCCAAAAGAATACAGAAGCCCGAAAGCCCGGTTTGGCATATGCGCCCAGTGACGAATGTTCATTGAAATGAATGGGTAGCTACATCTGTGCTGCTTCTGCTTCACAACACAATGGACTCAGTACTTTCTGCTCTGAATGTTGGCACCAGACAAAAAATTTCAGTTACAGAATCGTCCAATATGGATGTAAGTCCTAGGATTACTGTTCTGGGAGACTCCTGTCGTACTATGATAAGACACACTGTGAGTATCATTTAGAAAAATCCTTCAACCTCTCAACCATATTGCTTTTACTCTGCATGTAGATACAACCACTGTGCAATAATATGTCAACTTTGTAATGCATGTCCTTCATTGACCAGTACAGTCCACACAGACACAATCACATCCAAGAGGTTTTCTTTTCTAGTCTCTGGTTCTGTTGCCTCTATATTGATCTAAGACCCAATAAGGCAGAGAGATCATAGCTGAGACAGGTGAGAACAAGAAATGAGAGGCAGAGGGAGACATGGGAGCGGGAAGAGGAGGGAGAGTGAAAGAAGGAGAGATGTCGTGGCCACTGGTAATGCTCTCGCTCATGCACAGATCTGGCACTGAAAGATCGGTGGTAGGGGGGCAAGCTGTGCGTGAGTACAGCTGTTTGTTCGATCAAGTGAGGGGAAAGAGAAAAGACCAGAGTTGAAACAAAGGGATTGAGATGGAGTAAGCAGACGCAGAAAGGAGGTAGAGGCGAGAGGAGAGTGGAAAAGGGAGAGAGAAGACAAGGAGGTGAGAAACTTCACAGGACAGAAAAACAGAGTGAGAGAAGAGAGGCAGAGACGCCATATGGCATCGCTTCAGGAGATGAGGACTGAGATGATTGATTGAGGAAGAGGTGACTTCGTGAGCATTCAGTCCACTGGGTGACCATTACAACACAGTATCCACTCAGGACTGGATGGATTGTTTCATATCCAAAATAAATAAGAGAAAAATGCTGAGCATGAAACAAAATTGGCTTCTGTTTAATCCCGAGGAGCTGACACTTAAGAGGAATGATCATTATTCTACTCAACCCACTCCATCCTTTCCTTGTTTCGTCCCTCTCGACGCGTGTCTGCATTCTGTGTTTCCTGCTCATCACATTATCCTTAAATTGCTGTATCCACTCTCTCATTTCTTTGCACATTATTTTCTCTTTTCTACATTTAAAGCCGCTCACCAGTCCCCTGGCCAGTAGGCGCTTTGATCAGTTTACCATTTATTGCAGAGAAGAGCTGCAACCTTTTCTCACTTTCTGTTGTATTTTTGGGCAGACACAGCAGGGAGTCTGTTTACAGCCTCCTTAATACAAAATCATAACTTGAGATTCCATCGCCATAAATCAACCTGTCTTTACCATTTAGAACAGGACTTAGTTGCGACTTAGTTGCGACGTAGTTGCGAGTGTCACTAACCTGTTCTCTCTCGAACTTGTCAAAAGCGTCGCTGTCAGTGCTGTTGGCGTACGAGTGTGACTTAAAAAGTCACCTTCCACATCCACACGCAATGTACACAGACAGACATGTCACATGACGACGCAGTTGGACATAACCAGTGGTGTTGTTATCATATGGCAGCAGACGCGTCCACATGCAACGCACACCAGCGGTGGCACTTGGATGGGCCACACAAACAACTAACTTTTGTGCAGGGGTTTGGAATTCGCATTCGGTGTGGTTTTCTGTGTGTGTTTTTATTTCTACACTTTACCATGTGCCCCTTTTGCCTTAACCTCATCATCCGTGACTTTGGTTCCTAATCCTAACCATCATGACAGTCTCTACTGTTGTGTAAACATCGGGACCATGAGGTTTCATTCCATCTCACATGCATTTGTTGACATCACGATTATTGGGCAGCGTCATCCCACCAAAACGTGATCCCACAATTATTGACATCATCATAACGGCATCCCATAAACAGCTGACACACAAGGATACCTAAAATGTCATAGATTGACGTGGAAGGTCCTGACAGAGCTGCACCATGTGAGAAGTTGGGACTGAGAATGTGTTGGTATTACACAAACAAGGAACACTAATGTGGCTGTATCTGGTTTAGATTTAACTTATTTAAGATGTAACAGTGCAAATTAATGAATACACAAGGTATAAAAATAATGCCAGAATTATCCAGGAAGGCTTCTTTTCATCTGTAATCCCTTGGCCAAGCGGTTACACGAGATTTTTTTAAAGTACATCAAATATCCAAGGAATGATGATGTCCAGCATGATCTAGTCAGAGAAAATATTTTAACAATGTGAGTTGTGTAGGTTTGCTGACCAGTGTATCACATTAGGCCTGTCAGCGCTATGAGAGAGGGTAAGTCCAGTCACAAAATTCCAATAAAAAGACCTAGTTATGATTAATGGAGCTTAGATCCAGCTCAGACACTGAACAGTTATTTATGTACTGCCCAGAGGCTGCAATTACACCTATATCATGGTGTCTTTGGTCTAAAGCCCAGTTTTGAATTGCAGTTTTTGTGTTTCATTTATCGTCTTCACACTCGAGTTACAAGACTCTTCTTAGCCACACGGACACTTGAGTAACCTCTTTATTGTACACTGCATGCAGACTCTTGAGTAACCTCTTTATTGTACACTGCATGCAGACTCTTGAATAACCTCTTTATTGTACACTGCATGAGCAGTTGGAGAGATTAAAAACTGATAATGGACACCTGCTCATAGTTCAAACATTTGAGCCCTCTAAATCAATGCTATGGCTACATAATATCAGCCTGTAACTTATATAGATAAGGGACGCAAAACTTTCATTTACAATTAATTTACAACACTGAAGGTAGTTTTTCAGTTTTTTAGATGTTGCTCAAACAACAAAAGTCACAGGCTACTGTTTTAAATTGCAGAAAGAAATAAAAGGAAAATTCAGCAAACTTTTCTATTTCTTTTGTAATTTTCAGTCATAAGTGTAACATGTGAAGATATAGATTTAAACACTGTGGTCCGACTTATGTGATATTTCTGTTATTTATGAAATGTGTTGCTATACTATTGTCTTTGATTAAAAAAAATAAGAATTTTACAGACACAGATTCCTAACAATGGACTGCTGTGGACAGGGCTGCAGCCAAACATATTTTAGCCATATGAAAAATTTATATCAGATTAAGTGTACATTATATGTAAATATTAGCTCCTCTTTACCTTACATTAAAGCTGAGCAAGGTAGTGGTAGACAAGCAACCATTTGGCCGTTTGGTGGAGTGAAATGTGTTGTTTTCAATATTACGGCTTCAAATCTCCGTTGGTAAGGGCTGTTTTACAGCAAGGTAAAGCAGTGAAAATATTTTAAATATACGAATACTTAAACTGATATTGATTTTTTTTAGGTAGACCTTTTTTAGGTGGCTTGAAACTAAGCAGTTAAGGCAGAGTTTGCTCAGCGCCATTTGATAATATATACGTGTAACATGCTACCCGTGATTCATTCAAATAAACACTGTGATTTGGTCTATAGCAGTGATCAGCAGCAGGAACAGGACAGCCCTTCCCTTTAACCTCAAATGTTAATTCAATGTATAACAAATATAAACTCTGTTTGGCACCACTGTCAAAACTTTAAAAATCTGTGAATCCCATGAAACAGGTGAATTTGACACAAGAGGAGGATAACTGTGTCAACACATGATACATTGACAGACAGCATCCCGCTGTTTGAGCCACTAAGATCAGCTTCATACACGGAGCATTCAAAAATACTGGAGCTCTGTGGCTGTGTGTGTGTGTGTGTGTGTGTGTGTGTGTGTGTATCCAGTTGGTATTTTGAAATTTCCTCCCATAACTGCTGATCCATGAATAGCCCAGCTAGCTGCTTCACCACATGTCCTGTCATTGAGTGCCTAATTGGCAAAAAACATACACACTGTTGCTGTACACACACAGAGATGAATAAGTATGCCTGAGTGCACGCACACACGCGTGCACGCCCAGACACAAATATTGTAAATACAGTTTTTGTTGCACAGCCATGCACACAAAGTGAAACAAATAAACACACACACTGCAATCCAGCAAAGGGAGAAGAAAACGCAATTAGAGGAGAAAAATGTCAGGTCTACTTCACAGTGTGCAGACTTCTCAAGTGGCCCCCCAACCCTCGCTGTGCTGGGAATGGGAATTAACAGGGCCGGTAAATAAGGAATGTGTTCCTGGGAGAGTTGCCCTCCGGTCACTGCGCTTCCAAATGAAGATGCTTTTAATCTGAAATACTCTTGACACTCATGGAAAACTGCGCCTTTACTGTTAGAGCTGAAAGAAAAGGTGCGGCTGTTCTGTTTGAAGTAACTCATCTTATCGCTTTGCCATCGAGGTCTTTCATGCCGAATGAAGTGCAGTGACGGATGAATTATGGGCCTGTGTGTTTTTCTTTTTTCAGAGTCTCATCTTGATTTGTTATTTTCCAAAATGACTGTGTTTTATCTTCTCCAATTAGTGTGATAAATTGAAGCAGCGGAGAGAAAACGCGTGTAAACAAATGTGCCGGCAAAATGATTATGTTGCCTGTTTCCAGAACTGGACGGCCTGTAATCCATCTTATGTGATTTGTTAGTTGTACTACACTGTTAAACCTGTTTTACTTTTATTAAACTGATTAAGATAACACAGTGATAATGAGGCTCACCTAGGTTGATACCGGAGTGTGAACCCCTCCTCCAAATCAACAGCAGAAAAAAATAATAATAACCTGCACACTGAGGAAGTCATTGTGTCTCAACAACAGCTATTTTACGCTGAGCTGGTTCCTCTCTCTCTCTCTCTCTCTCTCTTTTTCTGTGACTGACTATCATAGCCAATTTTACAGTAAATTACTCCCTAAACAAGCTCGATAGAGACAAGCCCAGCAGTCTGGCACCCGGCGCTCGCGTGTAAACATGATTATATCGAGGAAGTGGCTTCACATTTTCGAGCACACAGTGACAGCCAATTAGGGCCTGCGTTAGTGCGGCTAATTCTTCAAATGCAGTATGGTGAGGAGCGACAGGCTGGGATGGAGGGAGGGCAGAGGAGGAGGAGGAGGAGTAAGAAGGAGAATAAGGAAGGGATTGATAGAAAGAGAGGGGAGCAATTAAAAGGGAAAACGGGAGAAACACAACAGATTGGGTTGTAATTACTGTGTGTGAGACATCATATTAGCGCTGTTTATTTTGACTCAGACGCTAACAGCCGAGAGGGCTATTTGTGAGTGTGTGTGTGTGCGTATGAAGACTGTGAAATTCAATTATACCTGCCTTTAGAATCTATTGGCTGTCTTTAGCGGGAACGTGAAGGGAGGCAAATGAAAGACATTTCAATTTTTCTGCTGACAAGAAAGCGGAGGGGTTTGTGACACCACTCTGTCACAAAGTTGTGTGTTTCCACTGGGAACAATTACATGTGATACTATCCATGTGACGATTTTAAAATGCACCTATTATTGCTCACAGGTAGCATCTCACTGCTGCGCCGTCTCACCATCAAGCAGGCCACGAGGCTATTGGGTAATAATTGGAAGAGCTCAATTAGTTTGTCCTCTCTCCTCCCCTTTTCCCTCTGTCTCCATAAACAAAAAGCGCATTACGCATCGATCCCCGGGAGTTGCTGGGGTAACGAAGCATTGGCGGGTCTTTAATGAACTGCCTTGTGCCAGCGGCTGGAAAATGCTCCTCTTCTGATTCTGATAATTAAGTTAGTCCAAATCAGATCGAGGGGAGTGAGGTTTTTACAGCCATTTTTAACCAGCCATTTAATTTAGCTGCTCCCCGTCGAGGCCCGGAGGGGACATGGCTTATGCCTTTCAGGGTGATGTTACCGGGAACCCCCCCCTCACTGATGCCTGTTTGGCCCTCCAGTCTTTCACTGAGTGGTTTCCTCCAGGCATGGCCTCACAATATGGTAACAAGCGGGCAATTTCCATCTTTTTTCCATGTTTATTGATGATCCGGTACAAAGTGCAAGTTGCAGATTGGTGCTGCAAATTGCCAAATTCCTGTGTGGGCCTTTGAGCGTGTTACACACAAACAATACAGCTTATTTCCCTTAATGCAATGTGTGACACGCCAGGAGTGTTTAGCAGGTGGCAGCAGGTGGCCGGGGAAAGGAGGTTAGCATCTTGTTAGTACAAAATATATGCTCCCAACAACAGACTGGAGGCAAAATGTTCTCAGAATAAATCAGAACATCATTCCTGGTGAGGTTTTAGGACTTTTTCTGCTTTTTTAAATAGCTAGTGGTCATTGTATTGCGTTTGTGGCTACAGTCAGAAAATCCGAACAGGATTGATGATTGCAATCAAAAAAAAAAACTCAAGATCAAAAAGTTTTAGGCTAGATATTATTAAAACTGTAAAGCTGCATGTCTATCTTCGCTATGTGTATCTCTGTCTCCCTCCCTCCCTCCTCCTTGTCCTTTGTGTCTTTTTCCCTCCCAGTGCAGCTGTTTTTAATCTTGTCGAGGCATGCTGCACTACACTTATGTGTGTAATTCTCATAATTCCCATGTTAAACGGAACATAATCACACTAGCACTGAAAGGCAATTCTGTTCGACCTCAGAAAATGAAAGGAAAGGAGGGGAAAAAAATGACCCTGCACAGGTTATTGCTTTCCGTTGAGCGTGCGTCAACAACTCTTGAATTTAATGCATTCCCGCAGCGGCGCACGGCTCACTGGCCCTCAGGGGAAATAACAGAGCGTAGCCATTAGGGGATTGTGGACGAGTAAAGGAAGAAAAGGTGTTGAGACGTATGCAGTGTAAGACTGTTTGAGCGGAGGATTGAGTGCGTGGGCCTCGAGGCCTTATCGACATACGGGCGGACTTCATGATTTATCAAGCTTTAACATGACAGGGCCAATTCACATCTCACCCCACGCAGAAAATATGCCTCCACGACTGATGAGCAAATCATCGGTAGACACCTTTTTTAGGCAATCATGTCAAAGAGTGTACTTAATGTCTCATCAAATAACTCTCATGTTGGTCAGTGAACTTAAACTTAATTTATAGTATTGGTAATATTGTGCACATAAGGTATACATGAATGCAGCCTTTTTAATGAGTTCAATACACAAAACTTTGTGCAACACACAGATTTGGCTCACGGGTATACAAACATTTGAAATTTAGACATCCAAAACAACTCCTTATGCAGGAGATGCTAGCTGACAGTTTCAGACAAATATATAAATGTAAACACACATATTAGATAGATAGATAGATAGATAGATAGATAGATATACTTTATTGATCTCAAAAGTGAGAAATTGGGGTGTAGCAGCGCCATGCAGTAACAACAAGAGAATAAAGAGCACACATTATTAATAAAATATAAAGGAATACGCTTAATAAAACTAAAAAACTAAGAGACTGTATATATATACATATATACATGTGTAAAGTGCGGAACAGTATCTGAATAAATAAAAATACACAAAATGTGTAACATGTCAGTCAGCATATGTGTAGTATTAAACATGTATGCATATTAGCACAGATATATCCTTTAAACCGCCCTGTGAGTGTGCTTGTATGTATGTGTCCGTACTGACGTTTGTTATTTTTTGTGGTGGAGCACTTTTCTAATTGGCGGGGATAAGCAATACTTAACATCTCCTAAATATTCGTTCATGCACACATACACCATTACAATAACATGAAGCGTTAGAATATTAGGTTTACAGCCCAGTCATTTGTCAAAGGGCTCTTTAGGGGCTGTAAAACTGTCTGAGTGTGGGGATTTGTCATCACCACAAAGGCCTGCTCTTCTATTAGTCATAAAATATATAGAGAGGCAAATGCAGGCTTTGATGAAGACGCAGCAGCAAGACAGCAAGAGATAAAATGTGTGTGGGGGGGAATTGGATAAGTAACAGGCAGCAACATTGATGCTAAGTTGTTCACTGAAGTTTTGTGGTTTCTTTATGATGAACGCAGAGAGGGAAACTAAAAGGCAAAAGGCAAGGGGAAGACAGAGACAGGGCTGTGCAGTATCAGGTATATACTGTACATCCTCGGCTCTATTTCAAGACTTTCTGTATGAGTGTGTGTGTGTCCGCCCTTTGATGCAAGCAGTAATTTCCCATTTTCAATATCCTGTTCTATTTCATTCTGTTCAATTGTATTCCCTTCAACTTCTTCATACACACACACACACACACACACACACACACACTGGGATAGACAGTGTTTCTATGAAGAAAGATGATGCCATTGAAGATGATGACAACTCCCATCTGACATTTACTAACCTTTTGAGCAGAGAGATGGGGATGGAAGAGGGAAAGAGAAAAGGAGGAGAGGGGATGGACAGATGAGAGAGAGGGACGCAGTCGGGGTGGGGGTGGGGTGGGGTGGTGTGTACATGGCATTCCTGTTTTCTATTTCTTTCACCATCATATTGTGTTCAGCTCTCCACAAAGAGCTTTTGTTGCCGTCTGCGCCTTTTTTCAGGCTTAAAGTATACAGATTTTTTTATACTCACAAAGCCCTCATTTTTTTTCTTTTTTCTTGGTAGACTCTATGTGTGTGTGTGTGTGTGAGGTGTTTAGTCATGACTGATTAGTAATGATGGAAAATATCTCTGCACTTTGTGTGAGGGACCCCCAATTTTTGGCTGATAATTGGAAGAAAAAAAATTTGGCTAATGTTTGCACATGCACAGTATTTGTCACTTAACACTAAAACACTAAAAGGAGGAGATTCTGTCAAATGTATATATATACATATATATATATATTACTAAAAGTTGCTAAAACTAGCTAAAGCTACTAAAAGTTAAGAATACATCCTGGTACAGACAAAATTTCTTCACAAATTGTCTTAGCCCTAAGAGACCCCTAAGGTGAAAAAAAATCTTTAAGAGTTTTATTAAGCAGAGATTAGATTATTAGACATTAGACATTAGATTGTGCAAGGAACATTTTTGTTGTCGATCTCCATAGAGATGTGCTCCCATCTCCTGCCCAATAATATAATGGTATACTGTAAGAAACAAAGTGATAAGAACACTAAGATATTTGGCAACAAGAAAATTGTTACAGTGCAGCAGAATGATCACACATAAGATGCTTTCACAGTCTCATAGTGTGACGCAGTTCATTTAATTTCCATTGGGTGTCCAAATCTTGCAGGCTGACAAAAGGTTGGGGTTTGTGAGAACTGAGGAGGGGCTGAGTGAATCAATATGCTGCAAGCAGCCCAGGAATGAAATTAGATTTCATACGTTTAGTTAAATTTGCCATAAAGTTGCAGAAAATTGCAGGGTTACGCAGGATACATGGGAATTGGCTGAATTTACATTCATTGTTTGTGATTGTAACATCACAACATTGAAGGATTTCAAAACTTTTCAGTATTTTCAGGACTGTCTTGTTGTGCCAGAAACAGCTGTTCGTGTTTGCTATTTCTATATCTCTCTCTCTGTCTCTCTCTACCTCTCCCTCTCTCATTATCTCTCCTCCTCCTCTCCTGCTATGAACAGTGACTCTGTCCATGGTGCTGAAACAACAGCTAAGCAAAACCTGGCCTGTTGGCTGTCACACACTAAAGTGTATTCAGGGGACCTATCACCGCCACCTAATGAAATGTGTTGAAGCAGGAAAAAATTTCTAATTTATTGGTTTGGATAAACCTTTTAAGTTGCAAACATTATTTTGATGAGTTGTGCTGACATAAAAACGTTGATAATTGCATCAACTTAATGCTGTGTATAATTTAAAGTGAAATTTCTGCCTTAAATGATTTAAAACAAAATTCAAGTTTATAGTAACCTTATGAAGTTGGCTTGATAATTTTACTTTTCTCCACCTGCAATTCAGGATTTTAAGTCTGATCACTTAACATGTCTGGACAAATTCAGACATTGTGTTAGGGATCTGCGGGCCAAATAGCTGTGACATAAAGGACATTTTCTAACATTAAAACTTGCATTCATGCTATCAATTACCCTAACTCAATGCAGTGCATTCATTGCAGATGATTGTCATAACTCAGACAAGATTAATGCAAACCATTGTGTTATTTATCAATTTTTTGATCCACATCTTTTGTTTTTAGAGTGTATTGTATATGTGTGCAGTAGGCCAATCAGAGTTTTATAGTTGTATGTATCTTTAATGTCAAAAAATGACCATGATTCAGTCTCTCTTCCTCTTACTTGATCACTTGCTCGCTGAATTGACTTTGAATCTGCACATGTGGAGACACTAGATGTTGCGATTCTTATGTGAATAAAATACCCTGCAGTTGCTTCTTAACAGCTTCATTATGTTTTACGGTGAACATTTATAGTTAGTTTACTGAGAAGCTAAAATATTTCGTTTATACTGAATTTGTCAAGTTTTGATGCCCTTTCTAAGTTCTTCATTCTGTACGGCTTTCTAACTCCAATAAGAACCAAATAAATCCTAAAAGTTCAGGAGATGAACACATTGCACACATTTTTTTTCACTCTTTGGGTCTCTGTTATTTTGGCCTGATGATGGCAGTAAATGAAAAGTTACGGGAACACCACAGGTAATAAAAAATCTTCCTGAGGACAAAAATGTCTGCACCAAATTACAATGCAATCCATCCAGCTGACAAAAAAAAACTGTCTAAAACCACAAATGTGAATCTCATGGTTGTGCTGGAAGAAAAGTCAAGAGATCACAAAAGGTATTAGGATTAATCTTTTGAAAATCATGGATGTCTGTACAAAATCAATGTCATTCCATTCAGCAGTTGCCAGTGTAGTTCAGTCCTGCCTAAAGTGGAGAAGCAATATTGCCATTCACAGACCAATGCTGCTAGTGTTGTTGAATACATAACATTTGATACGAAAAGTCTTTGATGCATCACTCAATTCAGCTGCATATGAGTGATTTCTATTTCCCTGCCATCTGGAAGTTATACACCTCATTCTCTGATGGTTCTCCAAGTGGATTTATTTCTAAACAGTACTGTACACCAGCCATTCCTCCGTTTGAGCTAATAACGTAACAGCAAATACCATAAGCTTCCTATCAATTCCTCAGGTGCTGTAATGGCTTGTCCAAGTTAACAATCATCACTGGGGATTTAAACATGAACAAAGGGTCAATTGGAGTGGAGAGCAGATAAGAGGAGAAGGGGAGCAAATAGATGATGAAGAGTAAAGGACATCAGAGGGATGAGTCTATGTACACACGAGGGAAGATGATTAATATGATTTGGTGATGAATAACGATATGGTGCTGATATCTTGGGTGGTTAATAAATGAGCAGAGCATGCTGGAGTGCACACAGCACATACCAATCAAAAGCTATTGTAGGTGACCTAGCCTGTGGAATACACAGGAAAGCACACACAGACAGTTCAGTGTGCACAAGTGACTCTCAACATACAGCTCCAGGGCCAAATCTGGCCCCTGATAGGGTGTCGAGTGGCCCCAAACCACTTTCTAATTCAGGATAAAAATAAAGTGATTCACACTGGGAACTGTTTTTGTACTTTTAGTATACATTAGATGCCAGAGTGCATAAAACAGCATCAAATAGAGCTTGTCTATCAAAAAAAGTTCCAGTGAAGGATCCTCCACACCCGCTGACAGAGGTCCTAGATTAATGCCTAACCTCCTGAAAATCTTAAAATTTCCTAAAATCTTAGCAATGTGCTGAAATACTAGAAAGGTCCAGAAATCCAAAAAGCGTCCTAAAATCCCAGAAATGCTCTAAAATCTGAGAAATGTCCTAAAATCCTAAAAACATTCTGAAATCCGAGAAACATCCTTAAAACTTTAAAATGCCCAAAAATTCAAGAAATGTCCTAAAATCTAAGAAATGTCCTGAAATCCTATAAAACCTCCCCAAATCCTAGAAGTGTTCTGAAAACCTAAAAATGTCCTGCAATTCTTAAAATGTCCAAATATCCTAGAAACACCGTAAAATCCTAGAAATGTCCTTAAATCTACTAAGTTTATCACACGTTGCTTGCTTTTACTTATTTAATGGAATAACAAAGTCAAATTGTATCTTGTGTCTCGAGTTCAAAAATCAAAATAATGTGAAGATCATACATGTTAAAGTTAAGTGATTGCCAACCTGGGAGGATGTGATGTGATTATTTTTTTAATGACTGTCAAAAGAAAAGAGGACCCCACATGTTAATGCAAACTGCTTCATCAACAATTTCAAATGCTACAGAGATAAATTTAAACTTTTATTCAAATTAATTTCATTCTATTTCTTTTGCATAACCTTGTATCTGAAAGTTACAAGTAGTAAATATGTTGCTGAAACTGTCTCTGGTTCTCTCCATGTCATAACAATACTGACAAACCATAAACTAATGTTATTTTAGTATAAACTTACAGTACTCTAGAAGTAGTATCAGAAAAAGAAAGGCTTTCTCTCTCTCATCTCAGTCATTTGGATTTATCTCATACTTTCATGCTACTGAACACTGTTTACGGATTCATCATTGGTAAACACATTAATTCAGTCATTATCATCATTAATACAACAGCTTTCTTACATAAACATAGAAATGACATTGCAAAGAGCATGGTTTATGCAATAGGTCTAGGAATAATATTACACTTCCCAGGTGTACAACAGTAACATCATGACAGTTAGACACCTGTAATCCAGTTTTTCCGCTCCAGGCGATGCTCGTGGCAGCAGTGTGTACTGACGATATTGGCTTTCTTCTGAAACATGTCGCTGACACACACACACACATACCAACACACACCTGTGTTGGCCACAGAAAACACATTTTATTCATTCTCCCCAACAATGGCAAGCCACAAATAATCAGCCTCATATTCGCAGTGATTCAGAGAATTCCAGCACACTCCAGCTCTGAGCCAGGAAACAGCCAATGGGGACATGTGCTTACACAGAGTGAATGGGGAATACAACATGCTCTTAAGAAAGAAGTGATTCCATGTTTCACCTGCTAGTTTTAGTCACATGGATTGATGACAATGTCAGGAGATTATGCTACAGTCTGCAACAGTCTGCTACAGTCACATGAAATCATATCAGATACAATTTCAGTGAAATTTAGGGTCTGTTTACATGACAATCGTGCTTGCAAGAAACATTCAACTTTTGTTGCAGTTTGGCCTTTCATTCACACAACAGTGATTGCGAGGGCCTGAAAATGCAAACTTTTGAAAGCGGGTTCCAGAGTGTTATCTATAGAAAACGCCAGCCCTTCTGTCGATGTGTAAACTGGCAATGCGTGGATCCTGTGAGAAAACGAGGTCATGGCTGCACTTTGTGCATGCATGTGGTGCTCTTCTATGGTGTCATTACAAACTTACACTGCCAACTACTGGCCTGGCATGCATACTACAGCATTTCTGGTTGTTAATGCATATCCATGTACACGAGGATCATTCTCACAATGTTACCATATTAATGTGGAATTTTTTTAAAATGCAAAGAAAATACTTTTTCGTTTTTAGTAGGGTCATTCTCATCTAAACTTGGCCCTAGTCCGGCTAGTTCCTTTAATTTGTGCATAAGTGGTGTTATAATTAATATAATGTATGTGTGTGAGTGTAATTTATGATCCTAGTGGGCTGAGAGTAGAAGCTCTTTCTGAACAGGGAGAAGGGCAATTATCCCAAAATGTTCTCATTACAATTCATCACCTTTTCCAGCTTTACCAGTGGTCTTCCTTGTCTATATATTACACTCTATGTGTCCTACTGTGTCTGCTGTTGATGCTCCAGGATGGCGTGACCAAACCTGGGATGTCAACAGAAGCATATGGTGGAATTACTACAAAAGTATGCGGTTTAGGAAACAAAAGCACATGGCAACTAGCACTGTAAAATTATGCAACAAAGGCACGAATGGTTAGGTTTAGGCAAAAAGAGACCATGATACTGTGCACTTTCCTACAGCCACGCAACAGGCTTTTATGCTGAGGGATGGCTCTAACCAAAAGACTGATTCCAAAGGAACAGAAATCTACCTCTCCTCCTTCCTTACAGAGATGGATGGCTGACATGGTTTCAATCACACAGATAGAAAGACTCAGGTTCATGGGAACCAACTCAATCAAAAAAATCTCTGCTATCTGGGACCCATTTCTTGCTTGTCTGGACAAGGTTGAGGGAGGATGAGTCACCCACAAAGCTGATTTCTGAAGTCCCTAGCTGGAGATCTAATGTACAGCACTCTAAATAAGTACTCCATACAACTGGCAGCCTTTCATCACTACTGTTCTTGTTATTTGTTTTTTACTTAAATTTTTATATTTTCTGCACATGTCCGAGCCATCTTGTCACTTGAGTGTTGTTGCTATTTTGTCTTACTGTTTTTGAAAAAATCCTTAAACTATATTATCAAGTAAGTGCACATATCTAAATTTAAGGAAAAAAAAAAGAAAATCTCACAGTCAGATGGAAAGCCAACAATAGATACACTCATGACAGTCTGTGATTTCTGGAGCAGCAGCCACACCTCCCTCTCACCCTCCCTATATGTGATCTCTTCCTTACATTACGTTGTTATCGGCAGCGTTTCAACCTGATGCCATTCTATGGCCAATCATGTTGAAGCGATAGTTTCAGTCCGGCGCTTTCTAAACTGATGCCTACCATTTGCATATCATGCTGCTAGGCATATGTTGTCTCGCCATCCACCGACATATAAGAACACCACGAATGGTTTTCTCTGACAGCATCGTAAACTGATGCTATATTGTATGGCGAATATTGTGGACAGAAAGGTGACTTTTAGCGTCAGGATCGTACACCAAAAACCCTGTTTTAAGCAGTGGTATTTGATAACTTCTGAATGAGAACGGGATGTTGCAAAACAGGGGGGCTAAAAACGCAGCCCTGGGGTGCTCTGGTTTTCAGGATGATGGGTAATAAAAGGTTAGTTGTTGAGGCAAAGAATTAAAAAGTCAAGTAAAGTTGAATAGTCTCAACAACTTAACTTGAAAAAGTACATGACAGTAGCCTTTCAGTGCTCTCTGCATTCACACAACGACCTTCAACACTCACACAAACACAAGAACTGTATGATACTGAGGAACAGGCCTGTTATAAAGTTGAAATAACTTTCCCAAGGGCAGCCATTGAAAAATTAATCTGTTTAACTCTGTCACACAAACTGCTTGTGTGGATTTCTAACATTTCTACGATATACTTAAAGCATTTCACGTCATCAATGAACTTATTTGTTGTTCGTTCTGAGCTCAAGGATACTTATCTATTTGAAAAGATCCTCATACAATACCAAGAGCCATTTGTAAAGCCTTCAGAATATCATTGCCCCTGAAACTGTGTTTTCTAATTGTCATGAGTCCGTTGTTTACACATAGAGCACATACTGTACTGACCCAAAGTCCCCCCTACATACAGGTGGTGCTACCGTTGATTCTTAAAACCTCGAGTTTAACACCAGGTTCAGACCATCACCTTTCTATCCCAGTGTGCAAAAAGATTATGAAAAAAGAGGGTTTGCAATGTTGAACTACAGTGATTAATTTCTGTGTGTGAGCTATAGTGCCAAAAAGGTACATTCTGTCTTATTAACTGGAGTAAAAAATAAAATAGAATAAAAAAAGCCTTATTTGATAAAAGTAATAAATTCTGGGCACTGAATATACCCTGATTCCTTGGAGAAACATCTTTTATTTTTTCCTGTTCAGTGAGAGTAATATTTTGTTGTCTGACTGAGAGTGCCTGACAGAGAGCCTCATTTTGGTGAATTTGGTGGATGGTGTGGTTGATGATCGAGGACTGCAGGGATTGAAGTAGAGTACTGCCATCACCTGTGTACCTCCACAGTAAAACAACAGACTCATACCGGCAATGCTAGTCCACAACTTGGAAAGGAAAAACCTCGAACTTAAATGAGAAAAGCAAAGTGCTTTTCAATAAACTCATTTTGAAACCAACAGTAAAAATCGTAAAAATAGTTGATGTGTTCTCAGTACAGTCTGATATATTCACCTCTACACAAGATTTGAAATATTAATCCCCCCCCCAACACACACACACACAAAAAAAAAAACTTTTCAAGTGATATGAAAAGACTTATACCACTCTTATATTTGTACATTAAATTTAAAGCCAAAGGCCTAAAAGAGGATAAATCAAGCTCAGAATGAAGACTGGAAGCAGGGCAAAATAACTAGTTGAGCTCTCTCCCATGTAGAAAAATACACAAAACTTACTGGGGAATGAGTTGTATGTTTTAATTTTAATCCATACACTTTCATAAAAAAAAACAACAGTTTGAAGTTTTAAAAATATCTAATTACAAATAACAACAAATATAGGTTTCTGTACATTTTTTTCCTGTTTGTTTTTTATAAAAATAGTTTTCTCATATATATTTTTTTTCTCTCTCCTCTCTTTCTGAATACAATTTTTCATGTCATTCTCTTGCTTGTTGCCTTTTGTTCATGTTTCAGAAAGAAATCAAACCAATCTGCTCATGGTTTAAAGGTTTAAATGCTTGTGAAAAGCACCTGAATTCAGCACAGGGAAAAGTGATGTCATCCAAGTGAACTTAACAATCAGGTATCTTTCTCCAGGGTAACATATAGCACCTATAAGTTGGATTTGCCAAAACATAGATGCTGATTTGATGTTTGGAATTAGTGGTGTGTATTCCTTTTATTTGACTGTACTGTCTAACATAGCAATGAGAAAAGATGGAGATAGTGTCTAATCCCCTGGAAAAGTGTGAAGCTTCAACATGTTCATGTCCCACATTGTTACATACCGCTGCTTTGCAGTGGACATCCACGTCTACATATTACGCTCTAGGTATCCTTCTGTATCTGCTGTTGATATTCTGGGACATCAGCTAAAGTACATGGTGGTGTGACGCTGCACATGGTTATCTTTAGGCAACAAAAGCACATGGCAACCAATGCTGGGACGTCAACAAATGCACATGCTTTGGATTATGCAACAAGGGCACGAGGGTTAGGTTTAGACAAAAGAAGCATGTGATAACATGTGGAAAAAACCATCCCATTCACACGGGAAGAAAGCACCAGACTCATGAAAGTCTAAGGTTTGTTGGGTCCATCCACAGTTCCTCCTGCCCTAGACGCCCTCACACTCCTTAGACTATGTTGTTACCGGTGCCATTTCAACCACACGCTGTCTAGTGGCATATCAAACCAACGCGACAGGTTTTCATCCATCTGCCTTCTCAAGTGATGCTGACTGTCGGCATATCATGCTGCCACAGCAGGCGGCTTCTGACCAGCCAGCGGCATATCATAACACCCTAAACGGTTCTGTATGGCTGCATTCTAAGCTGATGACATCCAGCGGCGTATCATGTGGACGCAAAATGTGGCTTTAGCTGTCAGGATCTTACACTGAAATCACTGCAAAAGCAAAGACTTTGGATGAGAGTGAGCTGAACTCTCTTATTCTGTGGTTAAGTGTAAAGCTTTGTGAGGTGACTACTTTTGTGATGACAGCGGCTGGAGATATGGTGTTGTTGACAGATTGCTTGACATCATTAGATCAAATGAAGAAGAAATCAGTCAATCAAGCCACAAGGCAATCTCAGTTAAGGCTTTTTTCCACACATTGGTTAGACACAACATAAGTTCACCAAGAGACTGCACCGCAAATATAGATAAATATATACATATAGAGAGAGACAGAGTGTTTTAGCTGTGAAAAACAAGCTTAAGTAATACCACACGTGGCTCCTGTTAGACTCAGCTGTTATGTATCCATATTGTGTAAGGACCGGTGGTAAAGTTACACAAACTTATAAACGGTATACGGAAGGTATAAAAGTTTACAAAAAAAAAAATCACAAGAGCATGTGAAATATAATGAGCTGATATTACAAAATCTAAAAATCATCCTTTCAGTACTCTATTTGCTTCCATTTCTCATTCTAAGTTAGGCTAAGTACCTCAAAGCTCCAGCTCTTGATTTTTCTAGCAGAGACAAAAGAGTGGTGGTAATCGTCTAAAGCTAACTATGGGCGAACAAATGATCAAATTTTCCCCAGTGTTGACCTAAGGCTGCCTTCAGATCGACTTAAAATCTGCATGATCAAACACAGCCCTCTCTTTCATTTCAATGGAGCCAATCCTTTGGCACAGCAGGGATGCCGACACAGAGCGCTCTGGTAAATCAAGTTCTACTGGCTCAACTTTTGCCATAATGCAAATTAACATCATCCAGCAAGGTGCTGCACTGGTCCGTCACATACATGTGCACATTCAACATGTTCTCATCCTAACTCGTCACAAAGAGCTGCTCTGTCAGTGAGCTTCTGCGTCTACTTATGACTTTTTTTATGTATCCTTCTGCATCAGCTGTTTATGCTCCAGGATGCTGTTAACAACAATGTCAACAAATGCACATGGCTGAATGATGTCATGGACCTTATGTTTACACAACATAAGCACATGGCAACCATTGCGACTATCAGGATGATGAGGATTAGACAACAAAGTCACAAATGGTTAGGTAAAAGAGGCACAAGATGTAGAAAAAAAAACTAAACTCATCCACACAGGAAACGAACTCTGGTATTTACAACCAATTGTGGATAGTTTTGTTGTCTGATAAGGACTCAAATGCATTAATCTGATACTTATACAGGACTTTTTTTTAACACCTCACCAGTACCAAAGGTGCTTTCATATCTGAGCTGTTTGATCTGCTTTATCTGAGCTCTGGAGCAGTGGCATGTACCAGGGTGGCCTAAGTGGGGCATTGACTTATGCAGGGGTAGCATGAAGTACAAGTGCTGCTGCAGGCACACGTGTTGGCATAGATTTAATTTACCTTTTTTGTCTCCACTACACATACCTACTTTTAATTACTAACTTTGCAGTGATTAGCAAGTATGAAGTGCCAACAAAATTAAAATAGCATAAAAGCATAAAAGTCTTACACTTAAACCACTCATCCACCATACCTAATATGTGGTACACTGTCTTTGTAGTTTATAATAGTTCTCAGAGGCCTTTTTCTCTGTCTTTCACTGAACTTTGATCCTATCTTTCTTATCAAGAGTTTCAATGGTTTGAAGGGGCATTTTAAAGTCTAATAACCCCTTAAAATGTATTAAATAGTATTAAAGCTCCCTCAAAGGTTTCACCTTAATTTAAAATGGACTTAATTAGACATGACTGTTTTTTTGTTTTTTTGGGTTTTTTTACAGCAAAATTCTGTTACACATTCCCAGCTGGATTTTCCCATGTTTAGCCGTGAGGCATTGGGGGTGCCTGTCGTGAAGTGCCTTGCTCGAGGGCACTTCGGCTGCACTTGTTGGGAGGACACAACAGCATCACTCACTCATGCATGATAGGAAGAAGAAGTGGAACAGGAAGAAGTGTGATTGCGCCGAAACAATCTGAGAACAGCATAAATGTTTAATTTATGAAAGTCAGCTGTATGTTTTCACTGTGTGCACTCCACCAATGTAATACTTCAGTGGCTATCTGTTTATAGTAACAACAGATGCAACACACACACATAAACACACAAACACGTTTGGGATGTTGTGGCTATGCCTGAATGCAGCTCTTCAGTGTTACTGCTTTAATAATCAGTTTTAATGAGCATCACTCGTTGTTATTCCCTTCAGCATGATGCTCTCTCTCTCTGCATCTGTCTGTCTGCATTTCTCTCTCTCTTAACCCCTTTTTCTTACTCACATCATCTCTCTCTCTCTCTCTCTCTCTCTCTCACTCTCTCTCTCTCTCTCTCTCTCTCTCACACACACACACCACACACACACACACACTGAGAGACTATCTCCCCCCTGCTCCCTCTATTCCCTTTAGTTTGAAGCTCAATTAATGCCCCGTTTCATATCTGCTGTACTCACGTCCCCCTGGGTCTCCACCCCATCACACATACACGCACATGCACACGCACACGCACACGCACACGCACACGCACACGCACACACTGAATTATTGTATCGTATTATGCTGGTTAAAAATTAATTTCTTGTAACTTTGCATTGGCACCCATGTGTCTTCACATTTGTGTGTGTGTCTACACATTATGCCTTTTGCTCACCTGTCACGTGTAAGTAATTTAAAAAATTATCTTAACCTTTTCATGCAGGAGTTTTTTTTTTTTTCCCAAACACAACCTCAGTGTTAGTTTTGATGCGCATATTAGTCTTGTTGTCATCACAGCTGGAAACCCCCTCATCATATTGTCACAAGCTCTGTCACTGTCACAGGTTGATATACAAATTTACTGGTAAATCACCCATTGGACACACAGAAGCAATAATATGTCTTCTCTGACCTCTGACTTTTATAAACAAGCCACCAATGGAAATGCAAAAATGGGGGAAGAAGGGCAATAAGCAACTTAGTCAGAAATTTTTCACAAATTGCAAGAAATAAGTAGATTCAGAAAATTATTTCAAAAAGTTAGGGCAAAAATGTCTGGGGAAAAAAGAAAAAAAACAGTGTGGTGAAAAACTGCATTTATAATAATCATAATAATAATTATGTTACAGAAAACAGAATGATGCAACCCAAAGGGGAAACGCCACACAACCTAGAAGGGACAAAGCAATGGTGACTACTGGACCAGTAGAACTCCGTGCCACAAACAAATCTACTACAGCAAACAGCTCGCTGACACAAACACTCAGAGCTATACAGAGACTTGCTTTATAACAGTTTCTTACATTAACCCAAAATGGTAAACTTACCAAACGCATCTATCTCTCCCAGCAAACAAGACACAGAGCAAAGGCAGAGAACACAGTAGAGCACACTGCCAAAACCAGCACACAGCTGAACCCAATCACATAATCAGCAGGTGCAATCAAGCATGTGCCTGCTGATAAGGCACAGAAAAACTTAACAACCTGAATGGATCACTGTAGGCAGAGGTTAAATAGAATATTTCTAAAAGTCCTATTCTGTCTCTGTCAAATTGTGTATGTCATTGGTTTAATAGCTGGATGTACTAAATACTCTGCAGTTTACGCAATGGGTTTGATTTCAGGATGACCTTACGAAATGCGTACATATTGTATCTGGTATTCACAGTCTCAAACTTCAGAATGTAGCAGGACAGCAACAGGGTGTATCTGCAGGCTGAGGAACATTTCCAAAGCGCAGTGTGATCCCGCATGCCTCACTCCATGTGTGTACCTTAATTAGATCTTGTGCATCTTGCTCGTGTTTGCAAAACAGGAATACAAAACTTCTGTCTGGGAATCTATTAAACTGCTATAACTCTGTCTTCTGCACAGCTTCTATGTGATTGCTGCGTTCATCATCAGGGAAACACGCTGGACAGTTTGATCTTTAGCCCTATACTCATTTTTACATTGGTTGGTTAAAAGGTTGGTTATAATTTTTCTTGAACTTGAACATGCTTTACCATGTTACTCTCGTTAATATGCAATATTTTGCTTAAGTCTAATAAAATTAGCACAAAGCAATGACCAATAAAAGATATCAAAAACTCACTCATGAGATGAGTTTTTTGAGTAATACTGGATTATTAGTTTTACACAGAAACAGGTTTTACCGAGGATATTCTCAAGGAAGAGAGTTATTTCAAGTAATTACTCAACATTTTAGGATATATGTGTATTCGCTTTCTTGCCAAAAGTTAGATGAGAAGATCGATAACACTCTCATACCAAATAAGTCAGTTCTATCAATCTTCTTATCTAACTCTCCACCAGAAGAAGAGGCATTTTCCCAAAATGTCAAACTATGGCTTTAAGCTTTATGTTATCTTACAATTTCCAATAAAATATAAAGCTCTCTCTAATTACAAGCAGGTAACATTAGAAAACAGCCACAGTGAACTACCTCAGTGACTCATTTCTGAGTGACATGATTCGGAGACATTTTTTCCTTCAGCTGTGTTTAAGTCAGTGGTTTGAAGAGGTTGCCAACCTGGGAGAAAAAGATTTCAGTTTTATCTGATTTGTAGTTTATTCATACAGGTAACATAGTTGACCTTTTTATGCTGATAGTGATTTATCATATGTGCCCCTGCAGCAAATAATTATTCTACAAATGTAGTGAATTATGCATTTGTTATTGATGAAAGAACATTGCAACAGAAGAGTAAATAAATTCATGTCATCTTTATTTTTTTCACACTTTATATTCGCTATTGTAATGCAAAAGAGTTTCCGACACATTCTCATTCCCAGTTGTCACATATTGCTGCTTTGCAGTCGACTTCCTCGTCTAGATATTACGCTCTAGGTGTCCTTTCTTTCTTTCTTTTGCTGGTTTCTTGTGATGTTTAAATTCCATCTGAAATATCAGAGAATGGATTTTTGAAATGTAAGTCTTATGTGCCACATGTTTTGAATCTGTAGCTGAATTTTGGTGGCTTTTACATCCTGCCTCAAAGGCTGCAACAAAGTCATGAGACCAGAAAAGCGCACTAAAGTTAGAACTATATTTATATACAAAATTAATGGTAAAGAAAAGAATAAACATGCAAGTCAATAATCAGTCGTATATGCATGTGTGGGTGTGTGAAAATGTCTGTTGAAACCAAAAACAACAGCAGCTGCGCCAGAGAGGGAAGAGAGGTCAAAAGAAGAGACGCAATTATGAGCAGAGCACATGGGTCCAGGTGTAGCTCATCCTGATGATGACTGTCCATCCAACACCTGCAACACACAGTCAGAGAGCAGTACCAGGATGCAGGGACCCCTGGTGGAATGGAGGGGTCATTGCAGTGGCTTAAAGCAAAGCAGTGGACACATCTTGCTCTGTAACTTGTGTTGGCTATTTCTGCACCTTAATTTAGGCTTGAATGGAGCAGAATTGAGCATGTCTTCTTAGGACTCTTTTCAGGGAAATTACAGGCATGTAAAATAAAGAGATAACTTTTTTCTGTTCATATTTGTCCGTCTCTCATCGCTCCTTTAAACCATGTATAACACACGTGCACAAACATCCACATATGCTATGTGTGTGTGTGTGTGCGCGTGTGTGTGTATGAGATTTATCTCAGTACTCAGTAGGACAAAGCTGCCCTCCCTCCTTCACCTCCTCTCTCTACTTAGTCCCTCAGCAGTCTTGGCACACTTGGGAGGCACCTGTGGGCAGAGACTGACAGGTAGCTATAGTTTCATGTGCATGTGTGTGTATGTGTGCATGTGTGTACATATGTGTGTGCGCAGATATGTGTGCATCACAGTGTTCCCGCTCCTCTTCCTCCATTGCACCTGCATTGCAGCAAACACTGCACCTTGTAAGAGTATACAGTACAATATTAAACAGGGAGGAGGCGACAGAACACCTCCTCCTTTTCAAAGGCTCATTCAATAAATATGATAAAGTTGATTAACACAGTGGATCTGCTGTTACCCATGGTTCCCTTAGCTAGATAGATGAAACATATGCTTCTATTTCATGTGAGCTGGTGGCATGCATGGTTCCAGCTTAAGGCAAATAGAACGGGGACACTTATCTTGTTTTGCTTTGGGGCCACTTTTGATAAATGGAAGTAGAATAGGGTCGAGTCTCAGCAGCTCTTTACATGTTTCTAGGATTTCAGGACATTTGAGAGCATTTCTTGGACATTGCTGGGATTTTAGGATATTTCTCTGATTTTATGATGTTTGGAGGTTTTTAGGACATTTCTAGGATTTTAGAACCTTTCTGGGATTTCAGGACATGTTTAGGATTTTAAAAAAAATCTTGGATTTTAAGGCATTTCACAGATTTTAGGACATTTATTAGTTTTTAGAACATTAGGGGCTTAGCTAGAACCTCCATTGGTGGTTGTAGGGGATCCTCAACTGGCACTTTTTTGATAAACAAGCTCTATTTTGATGCTGTTTTATGCACTCTGGCACCTCATGTATACTAAAAGTACAAAAACAATTTGCAGTGTGAATGACTTTATTTTTATTGTGTATTAGAAAATGGTTGGTGGGCCACCCAGCATCTTGTCAGGGGTCGTTAATTGAGTCTCACTGCAATAGAATATATGAATGCATGTGTATGACAATTACTCGTGTGATTTTAGCTAAATCTGATCTTTTTTTCCCTGACCATTATCAATGGTCATTTGTATCACAAATCTACCACTCCATCCAAAATGTAAATGTAAAAGGAATAACAATATATTTTCATATTTTTAGGAAACATGATTCTACATTAGCCATTGGCAGTGTTAACAGATAAATGTGACAGAAGCCGGACACAAAATTCAGTTGGTTCCCTCACCAGAAGCTCAGGTGAAATATTTCATTTTGGTGAAACAATTCGGGTGCCCACTTTCCTCAACATCCCATGTGGATAAATCTTCAGCTTTTATTATTAGATTGTCCTGTTAACTTCTCTGCCCCACTCTGCAGCTGTATTGTCAATAAGAGATGAAAACAACAGTTTATTCGTTCTTTGTTGTTTGTAGTCACTTTCAAAAGTAATTTGGTCAGGATGACAGTCCAAAAAACAAAATCATTAAGACAACTCAGGACACAAAAATCCCAAAGTAAAACATTTGCAATCACTGCTTTTCTTGATCAAAGCAGGAACTGTGTGTGTTTGCATGTTCACAGGTTTGCACAGTTTGTAGTTACTAAGCCCCAAAAACTTGAATAGATTGCAATGAAACTTTATATAATTCATGGGTCCCAGATGACAAATCCTAATATCATGAGCAACACAAGCAGGTCAAAATTGCATCTAACATCTAAAACACTGATATTCAACCTATGGCCTGCAGGCCAAATCTGGACCCCGATTGAGTGAGCTTGTTTCTCAAAAAAAGTTCCAGTGGATGACAGGGAACCTAGTTAAGCCCCCCATGTCCTAAAATCCTAGAAATGTCCTAAAATCCTACAGGTGCCTTACAATCCTTGAAATGACTTCAAACCCTAGAAACATCTGAAAATCCTTAAAATGTTGTAAAATCATAAAAAAATCCTAAAACTGCAGAAACATCTCAAAACCCTAAAAATGTCCTGAAATCTCAGAAATGTCCTGAAATCCAAGAAATGTCCTTAAAGCCCATAATGTCCTAAAACCCTAGAAATGTCCTGAAGTCTTTGAAACATGTATTGATGTGGCTGTTGTTACTGTCATTTTGCAAAAGTGCCCCCCAAGCAAAGCAAGTTAAGTATTCCTGCTCTAAAATACCCAAGAGAAAAGGAAAACATTAATTAACCCTTTTAATTTGTGAGATATTTTACAGTAGCATGAGAGGAAATTTTTCTGGGGTAAACACTTCATAGAGAAAGGCAATATGTCAATGGCGGCCCTTTTATGTCCACTTGTGTAGTAATTTGTTATCATAGGAAAAAGGCTAAATCTTTTCAAAGCCCACCATCCTAAATGTGCTGTCATGTGGTTGATCATGAAGAATGTCAAACTGTCTGGCAGGGTAAAGGTCACCTCAGAGCCAATCCTTTCTTTCTGTCTCAAATATTGATGAAAGGAAATTTACTGTCATGCTGTGGAGAGAGGCTTCTTGAAACATTATTGTACACTTGTCAACTGAAGGAAAATAAGAGTGAAAAGACAATGGACAAAGCGACAATCTGTGTACAAGCTTGCAGAAGATATTTTCCTAACGTCAGCAAATGTTAATGAATGGAGGTATGTCTGATCTTTCTCATACAGAGTTGAAGCTGAAGTGCAGTGAAGTGATGCTTTCTTGAACCACAAATACATTGCACATTTACTACATATTATATCAACATTTCTAAAGTGACGTAGTTTGAGCTGACTTTGTTATAAACAGCTGGAGGGGATGGTGGATGGTGTGTCATGTAAGCGAGATTCCTGCCAAACTGTAGACCACTGTTCCAGACTAACAAAAGAATAACAAAACTGCATGCTTTTTAGCAATCTTTGTTGTGTTCAAGCAGTTTTTCAAACCCCAAATGTGTTCATCATTGACCCATGGCTCTTTTTCCAGTGAGGATAAAGGCACAAAAAGCGGTTGCATAATTAACATTTTGACATATTTACTGAAACTGTCACACATACACAAAGCATAAGACAGATAGTCATGCCTGTTCTCATTCCAAAGTGGTCAAATAACAAAACTTTTGCAGTGTTTTCAGCTAATGATCACGAAACCAAAAGCCACATTTTGTGTCCGTTTGATATGCATGTGCTTTTTTCGACGTCTCCCCATTGGTTGCCATGTGCTTTTATTGCCTAAATATAATCATGTGAAGTGTCATCCCACTATGTGTTTATGTTGACATCACAGTAGCGGCATCCCGAAATGTCAACAGCAGACACAGAAATCGACTGCAAAGTGGCAATATGTGTCGACTATGAATGATAACGTGTTGGTTAAGCTGCTACTCCTTCAAAAATGCAAAAGTATCTTGAATGTCTATTTGGAGTGTGGTCAAGCAAAAAATGTCCTGTCTGCTGTTTTTTTTTTTTTTTTTTTTTAAGAAAAATCAGTTCCTTAGCCCTCTTGAATTGCTTTTAATGGCATTACTTGACATGAATTAAGAAATATCTCTCTCTTAAATAAAATGATAACAAAGTGAAAGTTTCAGTAAATATGACAGAAAGTTATTTTTCTAAAAGTGACCAACTACAGTTTTAATGACAACATTGCTTTAATGTAAAATGTCAGTGTATCCGCTATTGTAATGCTCTTAATTGGCTAGGCTTTTAATAGATCATGAGAGGAAATTGCATTAGCAGGGTGCAGAGGGTGCCAGTTTATTACGTGCTGAATTTCACAGATTCCTTGTACATACAGCGTTTCTGTGTTCCTGTACTGGCAGGGCTTTGATCATTCAGCTGTAGCGATGATCACACAGCCGAGCTCCGTCTGATGTTATTTCATGTTGCTCTGTCTCTCCATCCTGACGACAGGTAGAGCGACAGCCAGACAGGCTCTACAGCGCTGTTGGTGGGAACATGTCAGGGCTCTTTGGCTGAGAATCAAAAAAGTTCCTAAAGTATGGGAAATGTCAAAACAAAATTTGTAGTTTCTTATAAGCAAAATGAAAGAGAGAAACAGTGACTTTATTGGATCAAAAATGTATCTCTCTGCATTGTTCCAATCATGCACCTTACGAAGGATTTGTTTGATCATAAAGAAATGTTTGATTCTGTTTCTCTTTTTTAAAAAAGTCTTATTTGAACACTGACATGTTGTTGACCTGAGAAGCATCAGTGCCCTTCCACCTTTGCATGTTTTATTTTGAAAGGATCCTGCCTGGTTAATGTTAAGATGCATCATTTTGAAGTTGTCAAATATCACTGTTTTGTACTGCTTTTGGCGTAAAATCCCGACCCCACAAAGTTACCTTCCCCATCTGCATTATATTTTGCTGGACGTTGTTAGCTGAGAATGTGGCTGGCCAAAATTGTTCGCAGTGTTATTATACGTTCCCGGACAGCTGGACAGCACATGCTGTGGCAATGTCATACTTGGATGGTCAGTGTCAGATGGTACCTGGATGGAGCCTGTTGCATCTGTAAGATACGCTGCTGGACAGCGTGAGGTTGAAACGCTGCAAAGAAACATAAGGAGCATGAAGGTCACTATTGGACAGTTGGGAGGAATGGGTCCAACAAACCTAGGAATTTCATGCTGGACTCTGGTGGTTGCATGCCATCTGAACATGATGTTTTTTTCAACATCTTACCATTCTTTTACCTAAACTTAACCATCTGAGCCAGCATGTGCTTTTCATGGGCTAACTCTGGTGCCTCTCTGGACCATTTGTGCTCTTTTGTTTCCTAGTTTTCCCGGATCTTGGCTGCAATCTTGGCTGCAATCTTGGCTGCGCCTGACTGTGGTGATGGCTGTGCTGGTGCTGTGATCCTGCCTTTGGTTGTGCTTGTGCTGTGGCTGTCCTGATCTCATGGTCTTGGTTTTTCTGTCGCTGTGGTCCTGTTTGAAGCTGCGCCTGTGTTGTGGTTCCTGGTTGCGCTGATGCCATGATCTTGCTTGACGCGACCTTCTACTGCCATTATTATGCATCATGCCTCCACTATCAATATACGCATAGGACTTTTATCAACACACACAGTATTTGCATGTAAGATCACATGCTATCATAGTGTGCAGTGTGTAGTAATTTTACACCTATCACTATTATAATATGACACGCTATTGTTATCGTTACTGCTGTGTATCTCTCTCCCCTCTCTCCCTCTCTCTTCCCCTCTCTCTTTCTCTTTCTTTTTTGTCATTATTGTAATTTAATTCTTTAATTGTTTGTTTAATTGTTTTTTAATTTATTTACAACATCTATTGCACGTCTGTCCGCCCTGGAAGAGGGATCCATCCTCAGCCGCTCTTCCTGAGGTTTCTTCCATTTTTTTCCCCGTTACAGGTTTTTCTTCTTTAGTCGATGTGAGTGTCTAAGGGCAGAGGGATGTCGTATGCTGTAAAGCCCTCTGAGGCAAACTGTGTTTTGTGATAATGGGCTTTAGAAATAGAATTGACTTGACTTGACTTGCTTTTGTTGCCTAAACATAAACACATGCAGAGTAATCCCACCATGCGTCCCAAAACATCAATAGCAGATGCAGAGGGATACATTTAGCTTAATATGAAGACAGGGAAGTCCACAATGACTTGGGATGAGAACATGTTGGTTAAGATGCTACTTTCTCAAAAATGTGCAAGTAGCTTGTGTATCTGTTTAGAGTGCAGCCAAGCAAAAGGTTTCTTTCTTCTGTCTAGTAGCAAAGAGACTCCAATAGAACAGAAGTACAAAGGAGATGTTTTCTGTATTGGTTGTCCGTTTGTCAGCAGAATTATGGAAAAACTACTTTCCAATTTTAATAGAAGGATGAAGCACGTATCAAAGAATGAACCCAGATACATGAATTATCTTTCACTTTTTTTTAACAATGCTAGATAGGGCATTTGTCCTCAGAGGAGGTCTGGACTCTCTGAGCACCCTTTCAGTTTCTATTGAGTTTAAGTGTGCTTACTGTCAATTGTTTTGGATAAAAGCAGTAATATATTGAAAGGCAGAACCGGGTACCGAGAACTAAATTTGGCCAGGGCATTTTTCCTCTGAACCAGCCCACAACTCAAAGCCTACAGCACAACAAACAGAAGAAAAATCCACTTGTATCTCATCAACAAAAGTTTTACAATGCATCGACAAAGATTTTTACAAAGCATGATGCAGGTATTCTCTATTAACGCCAACACAGTACATGAACTAATGACACATATTCTCCTGAATCATCTGTCCATGTTACTCTCTCCTCCCTTTCATGTGGTGCTGACACGTTGCAGCATCAGCCTCGAGTAATTTTTTCTTTTTGTTTCTCACGGTCTCTGCTCCACCTTTTAATTTTTAGCTCCTTTAGCCATCTAATTTGTATTAAAATGCCAATTACTCCGCTCTTTCTGTCTTGATTTTTATTTCCTGCTTGTTGTCTGACATCACATGATGGACCGATCCACTTGAAGGAGTTGGGGGAGTGGGTAATGGCCAGTACCACTGCACCTGCCTTACATTTTTGGTAGGCTATTGACAGATTTGGGACCATGTAAATCCTAATCAGATGGGCTGTCCCAGTATCAAGTCGACCGCAGTTGGTTGGTCCTTTTATCGCAATGATTTTATTTCTAGTATTTTCCAGGTGGTGGTGGCTTGTATGGCCCATCTGGCATTTGCCAGAATTGCCTTATTGGTCCTCCGAGCCTGGGCAGAAGGAACACAATTCGGAGGCTAAAAAAATCCAGCCATAAAATGGGATTTTCAATAGCAAAATTCCTAAGAACTGTGTCTTGTAACAGCTCCCGCAGTTGTACATTGTTCAGGAGCATGCTCTTAAAAAATGGGATGACTTTTTATCAAGTTTATGTAACAAAGGACAAACAAATAGAAAAACGGTATGTGGAGGCATGCTCTGATGAGGATTTTTGTTTTCAACAGAAAGACGATTATGGATTTTGTCCATTAGAATTGCCTTGTTTGACCTTTTGCTTACCACTTCTCCATTCCTTGTCTTCCAAACACAAAAACAAACTGTAGTCCATATCATTATTAGTCCTATAGTTATATACCATAACAAAGCCATGTGAAGCGTTTCTATATCCCAGATCTCCAATTTTGATGTGTTTGATTATGGTGAATGTCAGCGTGTGCAGCGGGGTAAAGGTCAATTCAAATCCAATCCTCTGTCTCTGTCTGAAAGGAAATTAAGATTGATTACAGATGAAGCCATCACACAGCAGAGGTCATGCTTCTTACATGTTGGCCTTGTCACTTCCATGTCCCAGAACTATTATGGTAATTATTATGGTAAAAGATATTTTGCATGCGGATATGGTTCTAATCTTCTGTATCACGTGTTTAAGTACAGTGTAGTGCACATTCACACTTCACAAGAGCTATTTTAAAGTACAGATTATTAACTAGTGCGTGTTCATCGTCCATCTCGTTGCGATCTTACGGCAAAAGCACTGTCATACTGAAGGTATTTTAGGAGTTGGAGATGAGAAGCAGCTGGACAAACATAATATGAGGTCTTTTTTTCCAGCCGCGTTCTGTACGCTTGTATGCCGCAAGCACTGACAGAGGGGACATATTTGACAAGTTCGGGGTGAGAACAGGGTAGTTTTTTGTATTCTTTATTTCGTATTTGTAGTTGTTGTTGCATTTCATGTTAAATATCTTTGAGTACTTGTGTAAGTGTATAAGTCCTATCAGTTATTATTATTCATTATTTTTTCGTTTTTCCTGTGATTTTTTAATTGGTCTCACACCTGTACATGGAAACTGCCTTGTAAGCCTCTTTGGTAATTCAGTGATGCCAGAGCTTACCTTCCTCCATGGAGTAGATTTTTGTTGGACATAATTTATTACATTTAAATTTCAAAATCTATTAGTGTTTTTTATTTGCACATATTTTCCAGTATAATGTTATGCTGGTAAATATAAGATTTAATCAAAGGTCTGGTGAAAAAGCATTTGAAAATCTGCAGGGGGCGTCTAGTCGTGGTTGCAGTGTAGTTTATCTTTGCTAATTGCTGATTTTATTTTATTTTTACTTTCTTGTTGCTGTCCCTGTTTCTCCCTGTGCTACCCACTGTCGCCTTATTTCATCTTTCTTGGGCAACAGGCCGGCTGACAGCACGTGGCGACAGAAGAGTGCACAGGACGCACGGACCCATTTCCACACTTGACCTTGTGAAAACATGAGACACCTTTATCACATTACATCTCTTCCCTCCCTCTCCCTTCTATTGTTTCTTCTTTTGTCATCTTTTTGTGCTAGAAGTCCGGCCATTTGTCCTCAGTTCATCTTTCCCTTTTTCATCTTCCTCCTTACCTCTGTACTGTCTTTGCTCCATCTTCTCTTTATTATATTATATATTCCCCATCTCTTTTTTCGTCTCTTCCATGCCTCGCCTGCTCCTCTCTATCACTCTCCTCCCTCACACCTCCCTCCCTCCCCTCTTTCTTCCTCTCTCTTAGCTTCCCTCCTTGTTTCTCTCCCTCCTTCCACTCCAAGTGATGGAGGTGTGTTTTTATAGGAAGTGACAGAGTAAAGAGCTGTATAAAGGTTACAGTGGCTTCCTCTATGACACTGCCATATTACTTATCACACTCACGCTCTCTCTTACACAGACACACACACACACACACACACACACACACACACACACACACATTTTCTCCTTGGGCACTTTGCTGCACCCTGGGACACCTAATAGAAGGAGTGAGGGATTCTTATTCATTCCTGTGTTGCCTCTCTCACTCTCACACAAAGAAAAAGTGCGTATGTGTGAACACATACGCAATGAGCAAATAACAAAATGGTTAAAACTGTCATTATTACTGTGTAGATGCCATATATTTGCCAAGATTTACACACATGCAGTGTCCTTATGCAGTTAACTTCTGTAACCTTTCTGCGCATATTTTTACATTATTATTGTTTGGCTCATAGAAGCAAATAAAATGAGGAAAGACACAAACCAAATTACAGCAGTTATCAGTATTATGTATCTCAATTATTTTAACCCTTTAACACCTGGACTGACATCAGTTTTCCAGTGTTGCATTCAGACACATTTTATAAGTATTTAAAACTTTGGAATCTTAAAAACGCTGCTGATTTTTTTTTCAAATTTCATTTTGAAAAAACAAACAAACAAACAAACAAAAAGATAGAAAAGATAATGAGCAGCTCAGCATGAAATTACAAAAAAAGAAAATGAAAAATATAAGTAAAAGTTGACAAGGTTATTACCTGGACATAAGCAGTGGGGGCATCATTTTATAAGTAAAAAAGTTTGTTTGTTTGTTTGTTTATTTTTGTTTTATTTCTGCTTTTTACCCTTTTTTAGTTGCTTATAAATATTGGATAATTTTCTTGTAACCTTTGACAAATTATCTTTGCCATCAAAATGATATGTCCTCCTTTTGTGTGTGAACAGCCCATTATTCTCTCGGCCGTCCTGGGCCTGGCTGGAGGGAGTGGCCCTGGTTTTCCTCAGATCTGTTCGAAACCATCACAGGAGTCATTAGTCTGACCCCTCACATGAGACTGGATTACCTTGGCTGTTGCTAAAAGAGGCACAGAGCTCTTGGTAGCATTATTGCTAAAATAACACGATGTTGTCACTCTGTTGCTCTGTTCTGATTTTGGTCCCCGTGAGAAAGAGCTGCAGGACAAAAGAAGGCTACAGAATGTGGTTAGGGATCAAAAATGCCTGCCCTGCTGGTGCAATGGCATGCGATTGGAGCACAGATTTTAAGTGCATTAATTTTTAATTGTCTGCCTAGGATGTGGTTTTGTCACAAACAATGCATTTTAAGTGTGTATTTGTTGGCAAGCCTTTTTACATTTAGTCTATTTTATCATTTTGTGTCTCTAGCTCATTGTTTTGGTTAAACTGTTCACCACTGTACTGATTTGGTTAACTCTCATGGCTTTTATTTGTACAACAATTTCAACAGCAAGCAGATGTTTTCATCAAAAAAGCTCTGATGAATCTACCTCACCATATTTGGCTAGCACCAAATAGTCAACTGAAAACATTAGTGGCTAGCTGATGCACATAGTGAAGCGCTTAGCAGCTAAAATGACAGATATTCCTATCAGAGGTCAGTGGAGACCAAAAATAGAGCTAAAAGAAGACTGAATATTGGACCTAGAATCCTCAGGTGGCTAAAAAGACGACTCCAAATAAATGATGATTCATAAACATACAAAATTGTTATTTGTTTTGTGTCATATTGTTAAATTAAATTGAATTACATAAGCAACTGTTTGATAAGAAGGTCATCAGTTTTATTTTAAAGACGAGTGTTGTCTTTCCACCATGTTTCTGCTGCCCATGAGGACAAAAAAAAAAAACCAAACGTATAGTTGATATTGACACTAAAGGCAGCCTTTAGTATATTTTTTGGGTCAGCTGGGATATTTTAGAAGCTGTACTGGAGCCTTTCAGAATGACACATAATCATTTTTTTAGTAGCAGATAGAGTTTTGCCTAGTTATCGTGTTAGCTCAAGTTTTGCTCGACATTTTTGTGCAACAAAGTGCAATACAAATGTTAAATGGCAGAGTAGCAATGGAGTCACAAAATAATCAGACACAAATCAAAACAAAACAAAAAAACAAAAAACAGCAAACAATATAGGGAAGAATTCACTAGGCTGCATTCACACTAAATCAGGCGTTGTAGTGATTAGGCAGCATGACGTTGGGTTGCGTTACTCCAAAAGTTGATTGTAATTCAAATTTTTCCTGAAGAGTGACCTTAAGGTGAAATTATTAGAGTAATGGGTTACGTCTGACAGTAGAAGTCTTAAGGAAAGTCATAGAAAACATGAAGAGTCACTGGAGTTGTAGTGAAAGATGATATGTTATAAACTCAGCCTCTAAACCTGCTTGACTTGAGTACTGGCCGCAGTGTTAAGGTTCAGGTCAGCACTGGTTTCATGGTGAGATTTTTGGCTGTTGGCAAACATTGCTGACCAATTGAAAGAACTGACTCTGGGCTTCTTTTTGTGTGTGTCAAAAACACTTTGTTTCCTAGAGATCTACAAAAACAATGTGAACAAAAACTGGAGAAAAAATACACACACACATACATGCAGAGAGAAGCTGGAGCCCTCCAGCCTGTCTGTGCTGAGGCAATTTTGATGGAATACTATCAGATCATTCAACCTTCATCCTCACACACAAACACATACACACACACACACACACGTTTGTTGGCTGACAGCAGAGTGATCATAAAGCCGCCTTAAATACGACAGGCCGCCATATCCACCCACTACGCTGCCAGCTATGTGTGCGCGCTGCAGACGATTTTCTGTGTGGATATGTGCACATTTGAACATTTTTTCCACATGCTCTCATCTTCTCCGCTCTAATTTCTAATGAATTCTGTCTGTCTAATCTGAATATGTGAATGCTCTTGAGCTGGATAACAACCCACTGTAACAAGCTTAATAACAGTTCCTTTGTGTAGCTGTATCTCTGGAATCTAAACCTGTGTGTGTGTGTGTGTGTGTGTGTGTGTATGTGTGTGTGTGTGTGTGTGTATGTGTTTTCTATTCTCCCTCAGTCCTCATGTCAGTCAGTCTCAGACGGAGTGATTCTTGTTTGTCAGCTGTCAGATACACACTTACGCACGCACACACACACACACACACACACACACACACACACACACACACACCAAGCAGAAAATGCGAAAGGTCTGCTCTGCGGTTGCTCTGGAGAAAAATGTTCTCTCTGACACACACTCAAAGACCCATACACCCACATACAGTCCATCACAAGCACACACACTTGCATTCATAACATTCATAACACTTAAAGATGCACATGTGAGCTCACGCCCAAGCAGCTTTACACCGTACGCCTCCGTGTACCTCCTCTGTGACGGCTTGTCGAGCGCACTAATGGAAGAAACCCCACAGAAAGACAGAGATATTCTTTTCTATTCAGTCTGTCAGCTGCGTTTAATCCAAAGCCGCCGTCTTAGAGGGCGCAGATACTTTTAGCATTTAGGGGTCTGCTGGGAGTTTGATGCATGCCTGTGGTTTTACAAGTGGGTTCTTCAACAAATTGAGTTTTATAAGATGACTAGGCTGAAGGTATTTTGTTTATGATTGTCTCAGTTTCGAAGTCAATCTTTATTCATATCAAATGTGAAAAGTACACCCGCCCCCCGTGTATTAAGAGAGATTGGATTAGTTCTGAAGATCGGCTCACCTAAAGTAACACAGCTTCTCACTTTTATTTGTAAATTTTTTTTGTCGCCTCTTTCTTTTGTCTCCCTCCACATCACTCTCTCTCTCTGTCTATCTGCTGCTATCATCTTCTCTTTCTTTTTCAATGTAGCAAGAGGCAATAATGGTTATACTGTTGTGCTGCTGCAGTGCATGTGTGTGTGTGTGTGTGTGTGTGTGTGTGAGACTTTGTTTATGTGTGAGTGATCACGAACAGGTATTTCTGTCATTGTGTGTTATGGGAAACAGAGTCTAATGTGTTTATAATTGACTCCAGCTCCAGCAGACTGGCTCAGTGGGCAACAGATGCCACAGTTGCTGCTGCCACAGGCTGTGTGTTGTGTGTGTGTGTGTGTGTCCTATTATGTGACAATACATACAGAATGTGTTTATGTCTGTGAGATAACTGTGTCTGTGTGTGTAACCTGTGTGTAGAGCTTGATTTGCTATACTGACTCCCATCTTTTGTTGTCATTAATCTAATGTGTGTGTTTGGAGCAGATTGCACTCCTTAATATCTACAGTAGAACAGAAGTGTGTTGCAGCCTGTCTGTACTGTAAAATCTGACAAACTGATGTTGCTTAAGATTATCTTGGAAACTTGTTGCCTTGAAAAAGGAAAGTAAATATAACTGTTAATCCTTATTTATGTTTACAGTATATCTAATTGTTAAGTTTACTTGAAATTTAGCTGAAATCGCCTAATTTTGTGAAGGTGCAACCAAAAAAATTACCTTGTTCTTGTGTGAAAACTTCAGTAAACCCAATAAGTCTGAGATGACTTGATCATCACAAAGATGATTTTGCCAAAGATAAAGTGGGGAATATCTGTTGTCTAAAAAAATACAAATACAATTGACTAGTTTGCATCCCGCAGAATATAGATATATAGCACGGTTAATTTGGTTTACCGGCATTGCTAAAACTTAGAAAGACTGAATCAAATGAACTTTCCTTTTTAAGTTGCCAAAAAAACCCCACCAACAACAACAAGCAAATAACACTAAATTTTGAGTAAACTTAACAATAAGATATAAAGTTAACAACTCAAGAATAATAGTTGCATTTATTTACATTTTCCAAGGCAATTAGTCTCCTGTTTTGTTTTGTTTTTTTTAAAGTAAAATCACCATGTCAAATTTTACAGTGTGGGGTCTAGAGCTGCATTATGTTCATAACACACGATTCCAATTTTGCATGTTGGCAGTTGGACAGGCAGCAGAGGTATCTCTTTTAAAACACATCTTTTAATATCCAGTGGCTTTCTTACAATATACAGTTGCGAGATATAGATATATTGCTTTGGACCAAGCCCAAGAAACAACAGTCTCTGCCCTCATCGAGGGTGTGTAAATGATTGCCTTCGTGTGTGGCTGTGCATGTGATTGGTGAGAAGCAACATTATAAAGTATTTCTATGTTCATCTTGCGGTGTATTTGAACCCCTTTTTAATATAACAATTTCTGTTGTCCCACAAACCTTTATTGAAGACACAAGCCAACAAAATATGAGGCAGATATAAAATATTCCCATGATCAGTAGATAGATTTGATATCAGTTTGATAACAGTTTTTGCGCCCCCTAAACAAAACATATATAACGGGCAACACATCATGGTTAGTTTAAACTGACCCAACAGTTTAGATGTGAAAGCAACCTGAAGTGAACAGGGATGATCTGATGCTGTATGAGGTATCACATGCTGGTAGCCTACAAAGAACAAGCTCTCTGTCTCAACCAAAATTTATCCTAAAACTGTCCCTAAGAAGAAAAACATGCTTGTCTAGGTTAAAAATTGCAAGGGAGGGATGGATGATGGACTGGTTGATAATCTTGATTAAATGATACATGAATATGACAATGAAAAATCAACAATACTATTTATTGTCGATAGGCACTGCAGAATGTAGTTCTGTGTATGTGCAGCCAAGAACAGATGAATGGATCACCTTTCTGATAAAGTTGCTATCTTAGCCAAGGGTTTCAAATCAAGTCCAGAATTTTTTATCAGGTGTCCCACAAGCATCAATATTAGTCTCCCTGCTATTCACTCTATACACAAATAATATGTATTTTACATCTAAGGATTATGATTTGATTAAAAGGGCAAAAAGACAAAGTTTATGTACGATTATTTTATTTAACCAAAATTACAATATAAATGCAAATTATGTAGCAGAATAACCTGAAAACGAATGCTTGTGGCTATTGCAGCTGCTGTAAATGAGGCTATACACAACGAATAATTAAATATGTAAAGCGTGTCCAATATCTTCCTTGCCTATCATGTACATGTGGCCTATGATATATAATTTCAATTTCTTTTGAATCTTTTTACAACGGACCAAAAGGGGACGTTAACAAACTAAATGTTTTCAGGGGGAAAAAATAAGCGTGATGTACATTTTGATGCTGTTGGCTCTACTAAAATCAGGCCTCCTAAAGGTTACCATGATTTTTTTTATGATATTCAGAGCTTCTTTTTGTGTATTTAAAGCTTATTTTCAAAATGTATGCATTTTACAAGAGCATAAATCTTTGATTTACAATGTCTATCCATGGCCTCAGTCAGGATCTACAGTACATTAAACATTATAAATACATTGGCAGGATGGGAAAAAAATCTGTAATGTGATGAACAGAGTATGTGTTTATATTATGTCCAAACTGTCTGAATAACACCGTATGATGGTGTTTATGGTGGGACTTGAAATGCCGTCTATGACAGTTATGCACCTGTGGTTTGCTTGTACTTTTAATCCAATAAAGCAGCTGGTTGATTTTCATGCTTGTATCTGTTCCTTTTCAAATAAGCCGTAATAGCCTGGAGGCAGCAGAGGGGAGGTTTATTATAGCAGGGCTGATGGGGACAACAGTGATCCAGTGTTTTAATTACTAATATCTGGTTCGTAAGTATGGTCCTGCATTTGTTAAGCTGCCGATTCATTATTGCACACTTCACTTCTGCAACTTCCCTCACTCCCGTCTCACCACTTATCTCCTTCTATTTCTTGTTTCTTTTTAATACAGCAGTTTTTCTTTTCTTCTCTTTCATCTGATTCCCTTCACATTTCCTTTACTCTTATCGTCATATTCTCTCTCTCTCTCTCTGGCATGCTCTCCTTGTCTACAAGCTAGATTTTAATAGAAATATATTGTTTATGAACTGGGGACCATAATCAGATTTTATCCCCTCCCTCTGACCTCATTAGTATTGACCTGTCCTTCGGTGATGATGTCACAGGCGGCTGCTGTAAGCTGGCCAATGATCTGTGGTTCAAATTGGTTTGTGTCTCCGTGGTTTTTGTTTATGTTTTCTCCCCTCTTTCTACACTCGTGCACACACAAGTACATGTCAATTTGGGGGATTTTCAATTATTCTAATGTTTGTTTTTTTTTATCATTCTTTGTTGAACGTCGTTGTGTTATTCACTGAAGTTGAGTTAGTTTATAGCAATCAAATATGTGTTTGGACAGAAACATCACATCTGTTATCCAGCCTGCCTTCAAGGGAAACGTTCATATTGCGCAATTTTGCAATGCATATATATATATATATATATATATATATATCCAGAGCCAATATTCAGGCTTAAATCAGGGAAAATGTAGGGTCATTTTCTCATAGACTTTTATAATATCTAATTCTCTAGCACTGTTTTCCAGGTAATTTCCTCTTTCCTTTTTTTTTTTTTTTTCAATTTACTCTTTTTTGGTTGTTGTGTTTTTTTGTTGTTTTTTTTTAAACTAATTTCTCATTTTTGGCATCATTTCCTCTTTTGTTACTCATTGCCTTTTTCCCAAGTCTTTGGAACAAAATTAAGTCAATTTGTTCAGTCTCAAAGGGTTAAACCAGGCAAATCCATCTCTTAGTAGCTATCCAACACTTTCCAGGTTCTGGCAGAATTCCTAAAAATGTCGAGCTAATGAGCTGATTTGAACGTTAAATGTCAGTGTGTCTTTTTTTTTTTTTTTTTTTTAATTTCTTGGTCTTTCTTCCACTTTTCAACTCTTTTATGCCCATTAATAACTTTCCTTTTTCATTTTCCTCTTTTGTGTCTGTATGTGTGCATTTGTGTCCTGATACAATGTTTCGGTCACACATTCATGCCCGTATATTTGTGAGTGTCACGTTTTGGCGTGTGCATCACTGTGTCCACTCTTACCTGTTGCTCTTTAAGGCGTGACAGGTTTAATGCCACTAAGCTTCACTGTGTGTTTTGTATCTGTGCACATGGACATTGTGTTTGTGCGTGAGCGTGCATCCACGTGTCTCTACCAATTTTCAGTTTGTATGTGTGTGCATCAGAATATCTCATTGACATTCATGTAGAGCTCTTGGATGATGTGATGTTCCTACAAACAAAACAACTAAAGATCTACCTGTGGACAGAACCTCACTGTGAAATCACTGTACAGTCACCATGGCAGCTGCAGCAGCCTATAGTTTTACATCTGCCATCAACTGACAGTTTCTGGCATCAGTTGAAGGTAGAGGATCCTTTCACTAGAAAGTGCTGATTGCTGAAATTGCTAAAGATCCTTCACAAAGCCGTCAATAAACTTCTGCTGCTTAGAATGACTTTTCACTTCTGCCACAACTATTTCATCATATTTTTCTGGTGAGATGCTTTCAGAAATCAACCTCCAAAATAACCTGCCTGTTTGAGAATCAGAAACTCTTTGTGTTGCCGTGATAAAACAGTTGGAGACCGGTCATTTCTTACAGTGCTATTTGTCCCTACTATATAATTTCTGTGCATTTTAAATAGGGCTGTCAAACAATTGTTTCTTTTTCTTTTTAACTGGGATTAATTGCTGGATTTCAATAGCTGATTGTTATTAATCTTTTGTTTTTAGTTACATGTTTACAATTCCAATATTTTGCATGAGTCCATATCGACAAGGAAAAGCAATTCTTACCAGATTGTCTTGTTTCGGAATCAAGTGAAAGCATGTAGACTTTTCAGGAGTGTCAGTTTGGTTACTTTCTCAATTTCATACAGATACTGTTTGCATGAAACTATTGTTTCACATGACAGTAGGGCACATGACTGATCACAACATGTCTACTTAGACCTGAGTCTTCCAGGCTGGTCTGCAGTCAGTTTCAACCCATTTAGCAGCGCTGTAGTTAACTTCTTCGATTTAGTTCTGTGGTGATTTGCACACTTCAAAATAGTGCTCGATTTGGCGATGAGGTTGCTCGCTGACATCAGTCTGATTAGCTTCACCTGTGTGCTGAGCTTATAGGTGATAGCAATTTTAAGACTGGTTAGGGACCCCAAAAAATATTTATTCAAATACAATGGGAAAACACATTTATACTGCATGCAAGAAACCACATGATTTTTGCCTAAAATTGCATGGGGCTAGCATAAAGTGGGCCTGTCTGTAAAGGGGAGACTCATGGGTACCCACAGAACCCATTTTCAGTCACATATCTTGAGGTCTAATTTTTATTTGATACCAGTATCATCTCTAGCTTTGAAACTCAGCCTGGTACAGCCATTTAAAGACAGGAATGTTCGCTGTTGATTAACTCAATTTAAGAAAAAATATATAACGCATTATGCTTGTTTGTTTCTTAAAATCCTCATTAGCTTTTGTATTAAACAGTCGCTACTCTTCCTGGGGTCTCCATTATCTTCATTAACAATATTTCATTAACTAAACTAATACAGTAGCTCTACATAATGATTTATCTGTTCAAAAGTTGAGAATATAAAATATCTTGAAATGTATCCACTAAATCACTAGAAAAGCTCAAAATCTATTTCATATCTTCAAGACCATCAAAAGTATATATTATTTGTATTGTTCTACACAATTCCTTGTATAAATAAACACAGTCTTTTTTTAAAGTCCTTTTTTTATCTTTCAGAAATGAAAAACGAGTCTCTGATGACTGTCGGGTAGAGTAATGTCTGGCTGCAAAAACTGACAACTGACTAAAGTATTTCTTGAGTTTTAGTTGTGATGATATTTCTAATAAAACTTACTACAGAATAATGCAACACTTATATACGGACCTTAATAGTATCAGGATTAACACATTAAGGCTGACAATCCTAATTTTAAATAAACTTTAATTGGTGACTGTATGAACTCCAGTTCTCACAAAGGCAAAATTGTCTTTTTAACAGCAACATTGTATCTGTTACTGGAAATGTATTACTGTATTCAGTCACATTATATATTACACAATGTATTCCATCACATGTCTCTCCTTTTTTATACACAAACACATGCATGAGCACTATTATGTGTGTGACTTTGTGTGTGTTTGCTCCAAAAGTCTAACTTCTATTGTAGCAGTGATGAATGTATGCAATATGTGTGCATGCCAGAGGGCTTCTATCAGCAGTGTATGAAAGCAAGCTTCAACATGATTCATTAGAGAGAGGGAGACGATGAGAAAGAGGAGGAAAGAAACTGTGAGATGAAAGAAGACGGGATGAAGACAGGTGGTGCAAAAGATAGAAAAAAATATACTGATGAAGTGAGGGGAACAGTGAAAATGCAGACACTGAAGTGTAATGTAAAGTCATTTAAGAGAAGTGGGGAGGAAAAGTGGAGTGCGGGGGATGCAACAAAGTAGTAGTGAGGAAGAGGTGTGAAGAGATGCAATGATGGGCAAGGTGAAAAAATTCAGAAACCCCTCAAAGAAAAATTAAAATCAAAAAGCCAAAGTTAAATAAAAAAAATCAATAAACTTTGGTAATAGTTGGGTTGGGAATTACCTGAGGTCGCACGGTACAATATAATCATGACACTTTAGTCAGGATACAATATTACTGAGATTTTAAACATCTTGTGCTCAATTTACTATTTTCAAAGTTTTTTTTCCCTAATGAAAAAAATGTCTACATCTTTTTTTTTTATTGCAGCAAATGTATCTTGTGGACTGACAAAAAGATTGATTTTATATTTTAAGTAGGCTACAAGGAGTTTAATTTATATTTTCAACACTAATTACTTTTATAGTTTTTAAAAAATTGGTACTTGGCGTCCTTGTTTCATTACAATATTGCCATACTGGTGTTTCCCACAGAAACAGCGTGTGTGTGTGACAGTAGCTGACGATTGTGAGATACAACAACAACAGCAAACTTCCTTTTTTTCCTTCTTTGAAACAAAGGGACACACATAATTAATTCTGTGTCCCTCTTTAAATTCAGAGTTTTTTTGCGGGTTGGTTAATGCAGCGCAGACAGAGCTCTTTACAAGTTCTTTTTTCCTCAGCAGCAGTTTGTGACTCGAGGGGTGAATAATTGATTTGAAGATCTGTTCAGAGCTGATCAGATAAAATTGGTGGATGTAGAAAGCAGCAGCTGCAAGTGAATGCAAACCTTTAGAGCCAGCACTTTAACATTCAATCTCCCTGAAGTTCTACCGCTCCACCTGTGCCCAGAGTACATGCTGCACTCCAGGAGGTGCAACAAATTACTTAATGGTCCAAGTGAACTATCTTCAAAGACTGAAAATCTACTTTTTGTGGCAAATGTTTGAGTTGTGGCAGGCCCTAAACACAATATATTAAGATGCTATGCTGTACTGATTTTTTCACCACCTCTAGTAATGATCTTCTCTGCTGCCCAAACATGTACAAGTACCACGCTTGTAAATAAACAAAAACAGATGCTTTGCTATTATACTGCAAATTGTGAATGTAATTGTAAAAGTTTAGGGTGGATATCTTTATACACACTTGGGCACGCAGGACTTGCAGAGGGCATTGGTGTGCTTCAGAACATCACTGAGGCATAAGGGATATTATGAGCGATCATCTTTGGTGAGCTGCTGACTTAACACACAACACCCAGTTATAGTAGCAAAGTGTGTGTGTGTGTTCTTGACCTGTGTGTTGATGTGTCACCGTAAGTGATCTGACTTCTCGGCACAAGACTGTCAGTGTGATAAGATGTAATATGATGTGTGTGTCTGTGTGTGTGTGTGTGTGTGTGTTCCCCAGAGGCAGATGAGGTCTGTTTCCAGGTAGGTGGCATGGCCCACAGTGAGTGCTATTATCAGCCTGTCATACACACTCACATCTACCACTGGACACACACAGACACACACATACATACACAGCACTCCTCTTACACACACAGACACAGAAACGGTAATCTGTCCCTTGACATTTAACACACACACACACACACGCACACACACACACACACACACAAACAAAGATAGATACACAAAGTACACATAGATATAGTGCATGACCAGAGTAGACAAATAAAGCATGAGGAATCGGGCGAAGAAATAAGTGAAAATATGAGAAAAGCCATGAAAAATGAGACAAACAAGAATCAAAATAAGTGAATCATCGTCTCTATTTCTCTATATTTCACTCACACATACATTATCTCTAGCTCTCTATTCTCTCTCGCTCTGTGTTGGCTGCTGGATATTGCAGTGAGACGGTGGACTTAGGTCTCAGATTTGTTCGTGCGGTTTCGAGAGAGCGATATGTTAGCTGGTGCTCCACACACACACACACACACACACACACACACACACACACACACACACACACACACACAAAGCGCCAATCGGTTAGACTCCCTGAGGTTCAGTTTGAGCAGACTCATCCTTCCAGAGGTCATTAACCAGTCCTTGCACATACACACACAAGCTGCACAGATTAAAGCTTGGAAACAGACACATGCACACACACACACACTCACACACCCGCACAGTGTTAGGCACTTGAACCTGCTAAAAGAGGTGTCAGCTGTTAATGCAAAAAATAAATTCTAGGCATTACATCCGCCGTCACTTACCTGTGACATTTTGAACCCTGGAGTGTGTGTGAGTGTGAGACAAACAGAAAAAAACTAGCAATTCGAGACAGAGAGGTGGATGTTGCAATTTACGAAGTGATACACCACTATCTCCTGCATCAACACGTATTCTGGGTGGTAACATATTTTATTTTGAGACAGTGTGAGGTTTCTTCAGTACACGTCCTGTTCAAGCTTTGGTAAAGGTGGGAAGCTCGGTACTGTACTTTGTTGTGGTGGTTTCATCTATCTGGAGCCTTGTCAAACAACAGAGCAACTAAGACAGGAGATGAGCACAACAGAGACATTTCCCAAATCTTCAAAGTTTTGCCATGGCCTTTCGCAACTCAGTCTATAGAAACACAACCTTGGAGAACGATTTGCTGAAACTCCTTTAATACCTGACAAAGATACAGTGGATTTGGATTCTTTTTTTTCTTGTAGGTTGAGTTCCCAATTGCAAACCTGCCCCACCACACGGCCCAGAAATGTCACTGTTGCCATGGCAAACTTGGCGAGAGCGGCAAGCAGCTACACCTCAGCCAAGAACTTGAACAAAGCCTGTGTGCACTGCCGAGAAGAATGCCAAGTGGTGCTATGGAGTAGAGTCGTCATGGTAGTAAATATCAAGGAGCTAAACAGCAAATCAATGACCTTCCTGAAGCTACAGATGTGCCCTGAAGCAAATCCTTCACCCGCATGTGCCACTACAACACCTGAACACGCATGGATCTAGTGTGAAATGGTGAAGGCAGTCTCTCACAAATTTGGTGTATCCACACTTTATCAACACTCAATAAAGATTAAAAAATGCATCAAATCTGAGTCAAAGGTAATAAATTTACAAAGAAACTATAAATTTATAGCATCCATAGTCCCAAACAAAATAACCACACACAGCTGCTCAAACTAATGTAGTTACTGACAAGAGGTATACAAAGGAATAGCATTGTTGCAGCATGACAACTACTATTACAACAAATGAAACTCAGTGTAAGTTCAACAGAGAAACCTCAGGAATAAAAGCATTTCAGTACCTGTGGGCTTTTTGGTTAGAAGCCTGGAATGAGGTCTGTAGTTAACACAAGTTTACACTTTTGAAATGTGAGCAAATTGGCTTGATTATTTTTCTAAAACATGGGAAGAGAGTGTTGAGCAACTTAACAAGAAATGGCCCAAAAATTCGCAAAAAAAAAGTTAAAAGTTACAAGAAATTACTTGATAAAAAAAATTAAGCAATGAAGCTATTGTCCAAATTTTAACATTCAAAGTCAACTTGAATGTAGAAAACCCATCATGATTCCAATAAATCCCAACTGCAGATTTCAGCCCGTTCTCACTGCCAACTCTTCAAATACTGTTGCCTTGTTGGTGATGTCAGCGTCAGATACAAATGCACAGAGGCACCTTTTGTGTTAATATGATATGTGCCAATTGTAACACTGTTGCCAACTACAGTAGTTTAAAGAGTGAAAAGGCCACTGCTCAGTGACAACGTGAAACCAAAGGTCAATTAAGTTATTTGATTGAAAACCTAGTGTGCTCGTATGTGTAGCATGCTTTAGTGTTCACTTATATAACCTGGCATATCATGATTTTGTTATTACCTGGCTCAAATGGCCACCATAACAAATGGAGACACACCAGCTAAACAAACAATATTTATTTAATCTAATTCAACCAAATCAGATTAGACCAAAGTAAAGGTTAACAAAACATTAACAGTTGTTGGTGTCAGTAGCGCATGTAACGCATGAATCAAAAATGTGTGCATGTGTTGTAAAGGTGCATCAAAGCAAAAAAAAAGAGGAAACAAGACCAAACTAAAGAGGGGCAGGGAGATGCAGCAGCAGAGAGGAGGTTCAGCTAGAGACTGAGTTGCCAGCAGCACATGGGCTTTAATAACCTGAGCATCCTCAGGTGTTTCCCGTTGCCCTAACGAGCACCTGCCTGTGAGAGCACACAGACAGGTGAATCAGCAGCACAGAGATGATACCTTAGGGGTCATCAGAGTAGCAACCAAACATATTTTAAGCTATGATCTGTTTTTGTTAAATAACCAGGGGCATTTGTTGCCTAGATTTAAGCCTTAGGGACTATTTGGTGCAACATTATTTTCATGTTTGTTTAATGTTGGAATCAGCTCAATTCCTACAATAAATCTAAATACACAGTAAACAAAATTGTTTAAAAAAAATAGAAAAAAATGCGTAAGAAAACATGCATTGTATTATTTCTGACTTCCATTCTGGGAATTTGCCTTGGAATTTGTAATTTTTTTTTTTTTTACAATTTTCCACCTGATAATGTCATTTTTTTAAACCATATTTAGCATATGAAGAAATAGATGCTTTTTCCACTAGGTGCACTGTCATAATCGGTGTTGCTGGAAATCACTGACATATCCTCATGACATATCCTAGGCTGTGAAAAAAACAAAAAAATCTACTTTGCATGGAGTCTAAATAAGTGACATCATGACAAAAACCAGGCATTTAAATGATTAAAATTCAAAAAATTAATTAATACTTGATATTTATGATTAAGACTGATGTTTAAAAAACTAACCCAGTGAAAGTAGAAAATAATATTTAGGCATATTTTTGTGCACAGGGCGATACGAGTGCTTGTAATATTAAAGTGGACCCTCAGGGTTAAGGACAGAAAGTATTTTGTGCATTTTGTAACTTAATTTTGAAAAATACTGTTTTCACATACTGAGCAGAAATTGTACATTTGTTGTGAAACAAAAGTGTCTTTTAAAAAGACACAATGCATATAACAAGCACTTCTTAAACTGACATGGGAATAACTTGCCATGTTTTGATATGACAAAGCAGCTGTATTTCACAAGTTTGGATGAAAACATGTTAAACATAGACCATATTGTCGCCAGCTATTTTAGACGTGTCTACAAATGTTTTCACAGCATTAGAAAACACACACAGATAAAAATATTGGCTATCACTGACCCTGACATTCAAAGCACCTGTTGAAAAAGTCAAAAGTATCTGTTTTACCCTCTGCACTGAGAGAAAAGTTCAGGTTACCCTGATGGGTCTTCATGTGAGGGAGAAAGAACAAGAGTTGGAGAAAAAGGAAGAGAAAAGAAAGTGAAGGCAGGAGACAGAAAGACAAAGGCATTATCTCCCATTTTCCTCTGCAGATGACAAGGGTAAAATAATTATTATCACACAAACAATAATCTGTCTTTCCTGTGCCGTCTCCCCTAAGTCGCATCCGTAGCTCCAGGCAGATAATATACTGGACTGCCTGAGATGCATTTGAATATTTCTTTGGCAGGAAATCACATTACTGGCTATTAAAAAGTAATTATTTGTACATAAATTCCCTGCAAGTTTGAGCCTAGTCTTGGCAGATGCCCGTGTGTGTGTTTATGTGTGTGCACTTCTGTGTGTGTGAAGTTCGATGCTAAGGCAGTTAGCGTGTGGGGCGTTGCAGTGTTGTGTTTATTAAAAACGCAGACAGCCTCTCCATCATCAACCTCACATACACACTTATACGCACACACACTTGGTGTCACTGAAACTATATTTCATAGGGTAGTGCATGATAATGTAATTACCAATACTTAGCATAGACAGTGAGAGAGGGGGAGGGAGCGCAAAGTAAGAGAGATACAACAAGGAAGAATAGGAGGAAAAAAATAAGCACAAGTATAAAAAAAGAGGTAGAGAAATACAGCAAATGATATGAAGGAAGATATGGACAGTGGCGGAAAGACGGAGGGCAGGAATAATAGCACAGAACAACTGTTTAATTCAGCTGAGTGCTGTTCAAACGCAGGCTATATGAAAGAATCAAACTGAACAAAGGGCTTGCTGCAAACAAAACAATTTGATATTTACCTGAAAATTTTCTGTGCATGGAAGAGCAAGTATCACATTTTATGTTTGATTCATCAGGTTTGCTTGGTGCAGAGCTTAAACTAACATGACTAATTTGTTGGACCAATTGCATTTTGTAATGGCAGGTAGTTGTTGCCTGGATCACACACATTATTCAAGGATTACCTAGCCCCCCCAAAAAATCATCATTTGTACATCAGTTATTCAGCCCATATTACCTTCAATTCCTGAATAAAGCTTTTTTTTTTCATTCCTTCAAGGTGAACAAAGAATTTTAAAAGGGGGGAAATTCCTGATGAATCAAAGTTAAAGGCAAAACTATATTAAAATATCTGTCTACGTAGAAAAGTTTAAAACTGTAGTAAAAGTACATGTGTTTGGAAGGTACCAACACATTTTAATTCCAAAATCATTAAAAACCACCACTGTCACAGTACTTTTGATGCAAAATCCCAATGCCAAAAGCTGTCTTTCACATCCAAAAGATATGCTGCTTGACGTTATCAACTGAGAACGTAGCTGAGCAGAACTGTTCACGTGTTATTATACCACACTAGACGACCGGATGCGACCTGCCGCAGCAGCTTGTTACATGGACGGATGGCGTCACATGAGAACACAACCGGACAGAACTTGTTGTGTCAGCATGTTATGCCGCTGAACAACGTTGGGTCAAAACACAACCGGCAATGACGTAATAAAAGGAGCATGAAGGTCCCTATAGGACAGGCGGGGGGGGGGCGTGGCTGGATCGAATACTGGACGGTTCCTACTCTGCCTAATTCTAACCATCCACGCCAGTGTGGCCAGCTATTGTTGACGTCCTGGCTGTGGTTGCCGGGTGCTTTTGTTGCCTTAACACAACCACCTGCAGCATAATCCCGCAATATTCTTTTGTTGAAATCCATTGGCAGCATATTGGAACATCAACAGCAGATGCAGAGGGATACCGAGAGCGTAATATGTAGACGTGGAAGACCACTGCCAAGTGGCTATATGTGACGACCTGGGATGAGAATGTGTTGCATATGTTGCAAAGATTGTTAAACTCCTTGAGAAAAAGGAGTAGTTAAGAGATGTTTTTCAGTAACATGTGGCACCACTGTACAAACTTGTCTAACTACTAATTGCCACCATTTAATTTACCTCAGCTGCTTGTGGTCTGACAGGAGGACACTGATGGAGAGATCCAATCAGCTTCACTGTGCTAAACAAGATCTGTTAATGTCAGAAAAGCAATTGAAAATACACTCGATTTATATGATATTTAAATGTGCTCAAAGAGTGTTGGGCATGAAGGTGTAATTTTCCAGTGTGGGTCCCAGTTGGATCACCTGATGTACGGTGAATGTGTATGTCTACAAGGTGAAACATGCATGGCAAGCTGTGTTAACACTGCAGAGGGCAGAGAGCAGACTCTGCAGCTGAGCCACAGGCCTCAACTGAAGGTTTGACACGAGTCACGTCACAGCAGTGTAGTATGACTGACCCTAAGTCTGAGCTTCATTTCACATCATCAAACCAAACCGTGATAAAGACAATAAACTGTTTATTCTGCCACCTGTTTAACTCTAAGGATTTTTACTCTAATCATTTGACATTTGAGGAAGTAATTATGAAATGAAATCTTGCCTCTAATTTGCCTCTCTCTTCCTGTTGTGCTTTTTAACAAACAACACTGCAGCGAAGTGGTGAGAGGTCAGGACAAGCTTCCCCTGGGAATTAAATACCAGTTGAAATTATGCACATTTTCTTTTAGTAAATCAATGTTACTGATCCATATTAATAATTTTCTCCTGCACTTTTGAGCCTTACCTTTGCTACTCCCATAGATAACGCCAGTTGTCGTCTGTAAACTACACACTACAAACACTCAGAGCCAGAGGGCTGCATTCACGCTTGACCACGAAATGATTTACCAGAGGACAGATACAGTTCTGTGTCTGTTGCCCTGCCACATGTTTAACCCAATCAACCCCCAAAAAATGTTGGCATTGTATGTTTCTGCAAACTATGGATACACTGAATTTCCATGTTGTAGCAAATCGATTGAATCTTTATTTTTCCACAATGCTGTGATTAATATGTGGTTGGTTTAGGCACAAAAAACACATGATTATGGTTTGGAAAAGATCATGTCTTGGCTAAAATTCCTTGTTCTGGTGCCATGCCATTATTAGGCATCTCAAAATTCCAAAGCCCCATTATTCAGAAAAATGTCCCACTGAATTAAAAGCCCATTTTTCCAACAGCTTGTTATCTCAAAAACAAATACCCAGAAAAACACACTGCCTGCATTTGGTATCGGTTTCCCGGCAACATCTGAGCCACTGACCCCCATGTCTTTACCAAATCCCAGTGACATTTCTCAGCACTGTTTAAGCAACTAATCTCTGGGTGTTTTTCACTGACTTCCAGCCACTTTTGTACCACCAAACGTGGGTGTTTTCAGTCAGAACATGATTTTTTCCTAACGATAACTGACCAAGTGGTTTTAGTGTCTAAACCTAACCACACATTTACCACAGTGTTGTTGACGAATGTAAGGCTCCTTTTGATTTTGTAATGAACTATCCCTTAAATAGTTACTGAAGTAATTGTTTTTTTAGTATATGTCATACATAATTAATTACATTTTATAAATACCTTGCGCACTGGTGACTTTTATCATCAAAGTTCAGCTCTCATGCAGCACTAGGCCCTCAGTTGGGCTGTTTGAGAGCTTATCCTAAGCAATGCCAACTCAGCCTTATGTCTCCAAACTGAATGATATCCAACAGGACCCTGGATAATATGCGGTGCCAGCTTCGACTCAGTGTCTATCTCTGTCTTTTTCCTGCTTTCATTCATTTTTTCCCTGTCCTACTTTCATTACTTGCTGCCTTTCTTTCTAATTGTAATTCCATCCATGTTGCCCCTTGCTAACCTCTTCTGTATGCTCTTAGTACATTCATTCTCACTTCACACACACACAAAGATATGAGAAAAGAGGGAGAGGAAAACAGCACAGTCCAACATTTAAAATCCTTCATTAGCATCCTCTGAATTACTTATATTTACACAGTGCCGAAATATTCCACAGGAATAACAAGTTTTGAGGACATTTAAGGACACTAAAGTCCACCACACATACAAACACAGACACACACGAGCAGACAAGCAGTAATCCACTGTCTCTTTGACCCAAAGCTTGGCTGAAACCAAGCCAGAGTCAGAGTGCCAGAGTAATCCGGCCATTAAACATTAATGAAAGCTATTAATGACGGAGATCTGGGCGGAAAAACACCTAATTACAAAGACTGCAGGAAAACAGGCTGTGCACCACTTGTCAATTTAAACTACTGCCTTAAACTGTCTGATAAGTAAAACTGCACCTCTAGGACTGCATGTACATGACTTGACTGTTTTAACGTGTACAAACAGAAAAAAAGACACTACGACAAAGTCAGCCAAAAGTTTGGAGGTAGTCTACTTACTGACAATCAGCAGCTAGCTTAATGTGTGCTACACTGATGTAACCAAGCATTACTGTGGATACTAATTGTAATCCATTAAATTTCAAAACATAATCCTTTACACTAATCATTACTGAAAATGCATCGTCTGTTTCTGTCCAACGCCGAAAATCATAAATCATGCCTTGTTATGTTAATCTTTGTCACATGGAGTTAAAAGAGCTCTATGTGATAATCAGAGCAAATTTAAGGCCCGTTCTCATTTAGAAATTGTCAATAACTGCGTCAGCTGAGAATGTGGCCAGACCAAACCCTTTGCCTCCATGATATGCCACTGGATGGCATCAGGTTAAAACTCTGCCATTAATGACGTAATATAAGTAGCATGAAGGCTCCTATAGGACAGGCAGGAGAGGCGGAGAAAAGATCAAACAAACCCTGTACTTTCATGCAGGGCTCCAGTGTTTGCTTCCAGTCTGAATGTGATGGTGTTTTTTTCTACACCTTACCATGTGCCTCATTTGACCAAACCTAACCATCTGTGCCAACTTAACCACATGAAGGGTAATCCCACCATGTGCATTTGTTGACATCACAGAAACAGCATCCAGGTATGTCAACAGAAAATGCAGAATGACACAAAGAACATGCAAAGTGGCCTTGAAATAAGAAAGTCTATAAATATCATACAGAGCTCCTTTAATGTGTTACAAAGGAATCAGAGAAATGTTGCAGTTATATGCAGTAAGTAGCTCCATTAACACTATAAGTGGAATCATGTCATCAAATATAAAGAATGAAAAATGGAAAAAAATTGACTGACAATATAGTGTACAGTATTTAGAAATAACCTGGCTTTCCAATTATAGCTGGGCACCTGGCACCTGGCCTCCACTGTCTGACTGGGTCAGATGAGCTGATTGGACACAGGGGATGTATAGGGTTACCGAGGCACACACACAGGGATAGACAGACAGATGGACTGATGGATAAATGGACATGGACAGATGTATTGAGACCTCTACAAAGACTCCTGGGAAAAGCAGGGGCACACTGAGACTGGCTCTGTTCTGTACACTGGCCAGCTAGGTCTTTAGTTCACGGGCTGGGTGGCTGATTGGCTGGCTACATGCAGTGCAAACTTTAGGTAAGGTAGCATTAAATAAACAAAAGCCACTCATCAACTATATCAGTGTCTTTCTCTGTGAAGCAGGTTGTAGTCGTGTATTGAGATTACTATGTGAAGGTCTCAATTTACAGACGTATTTTAACTACACAATTGGTCAAACTGTTATAATTTAGAGAGACTGGTGCGCTTTGTATGTTTGAATTAGCAAGAAAAGATGGGGAGCTCCAGTATAAAAGGCCTCAGGCAACAATAGCTGCATTTACACTGCTTGTTCAAGGTTGGAATATTGCGCAGCTATACTGCTTTGCTACCTCTCTGTTTTGTATATAATGTCCGATCTTACCTCTGAGCCGGGAACGGATAGTGCAATGGCACCTTAATGAGGTTTGTGAGAATTATAAAGCTGGAAAGATGTGAACATGGACGGCACAGGTGTGACGTTTTGAGGACATATTTATGAGGGCACAGGATTTCAAAAGCAGTTGTTGGCAAATAGCAGCTAATTCAAAGAAGAATAGTGACCGTAAATGTCCATAAATTGGGAAAACAATGAGATTCGGGGGCTCCTTAACCTCCAAGAGGAGGATGATATCAGCTGCAGAGAAGGTAAAAGATTATGATTAACATGCTGTGTCTTTGTTATTGTTTAGAAAGTGCTGCCGACGCATAAGTCAAACGTCACGCTAGTGGCAGATGCACATGTGTTAAACATCATGCCGATCATGCCTCTTTGATTGAAGAATGCAGTGACGCAGTGTATAATCACACCCTGGAGCGTAATGATGCCGCCATCTGTGTAAAAGTACAGGGGTGGTAATAAGGGGGAACTTCCTTGTGGCCCTACAGTGCGATCTCTTTGGAAAAGCAGCTATTTATGTTTTTCAGTGCCTGAAATTACAACACTGCTAAAGATATCTTCCTCATCCAATGCCAGAGTGCATTGATGGGTTTGTTCTGGTGCTGGGCACACCGATGCCCTTATTAACCAGAGCTCAGCTTAGCATGAAGGAGGGACAACATGCTCTCACACTGCTACAGTCACTTATTTTCCATAACTAATTCTCCCAATTCCACTCCAACAGCATTTGCTTCATGGTTGGCAGGGAAACAGTCAGAGTTTCAGAGAAACATCGCTTGTCGTCTCTGTTTTACATATAAAGGCCTCTGAGTCTCATGTATTTCAGCTGTTATTCTGCTTCCCAGCCCCAGCAGTAGGTGAGTTGCAGATGGCTAATCAGATTGCCGTGAAGCAATTTCGCTCTCTCTTCATCCAAGCTGTCCTGCTGGCCACTTGCTCTTTCTCTTTGGTGTCCTACATGACTGAGATCACTTTCTCTCAGCCCCGGGACTGTGGATTCATGTCTAACCATTTGTCTGTTTCTATTTTAGAGGAAACACAAAAGCAGCAGCTTTTCTTAAATCCTTTCTCCAGTGGTCACCACGGTCATTGGCCAGCAAGGCTGTTGGTCAGCTACAAGAGACTCAAGGTAGCAGTGACTCGAGGAGTGATAGCAGGACCTGTGCTTTTGTCTCCAGATGGCTAGCTTACGATTAAGTGAATCTCACAAAGTTGTCTTTCAGACCTTGGCTTTCCTTCACTTATTCACTAAAAGCTTCGACTTGGCCACCATGTATGACAAGTCTGGATGCACAATGGGCTGATATGCTTGTGTAAGAGTGGCAGGCCAAGGTTGTCTATGATGGGTTTCCAATGGATGCTGGGTTATTCATTCCAATCTATTTCCATTCATCCTTAAAAGCTCTATTATCAAAGGGTGACATAACCATTCATAACCTTTTCAGAGGCCGTAGACACATAGCTACATAAAGAAGCTATCACCACACAATGGGCTAAGGAACATCTGAGATCCATCTTGCATTTGCACACCGGATGCATGAAACACACAAACTGCTGGATGTCTGTGTCAAGAAAGATGTTGGTGTCTCTAAAGCCTAGTTCAGACCACAGACTCGCTATGAGACAAAACTGTTTTAAAACACTGCAGAATATAGTTGCAGTGGCGTAAAGTGGCCCATTTCAGTTCAACTCAAGCTGGCTAATGGTCTGCAACTCAAGTCACCAGCGGTCAGTTTTAGCACATGAGGCACGTCACATGATTACACATCCAATTGGCTTGTAGTAAAATTGGTTGGTCAAGTCAAAATGTCAGCTGAAGCATTCCCTCCATCCCCACTGAGCCCAAGTCCATGTTGTTTACATCCCCACAGCTGTTGACACATGTTGGTCTCCGTCCTAACGTTGTATCAGTGTTGGACAGTGGGTTGGTGCTGCCTCTGCTTAATGTATATGTGCATGTCACACACACATACTCAATTATTGATTACTCTGTGCTAGTCATATAAATTATTATGTTGTAGTTATTATGAACGTGATAGACCTGAAGTTCAAGTCATTTTGAATCGGGATCTTACTTTCGGTGTAAGATCCCGATGCCAAAAGCCATCTTGCGTTTGCATGATTTAGCATCAGCATCAGCGTCTGTCGTTGTTAAACACCTAGGGATGGTGAAATGGCACCTGCCAAAACAACATGCTATACAGACAAGCAGCATCAGAGGAGAAAAAGGCCAGATCGAACCTGTCATGTCTGCATAATACGCCAGTGGGTCGGCGTCAGGTTGAAACACTGCTGGTAACAAGGTAATATGAGGAGCAGGAATAGGTGGTGGATGGGTCAAACGAATTCCGGACTTTCACCCGGTAGCTCTTTGCTTCCTGTCTAAATGTGATGTGTTCTTTTTTTCTGCACCCTTTAATGTGCATCTTTTTCCCAAACATAATCATCCATGCTTGCATGTGCGTTTGTTGACATCCCGGTCTTGGTTGCCATGTGTTTTCATTGCCTAAACATAACCACACACAGCGTAATCCCACCATGTGCTTTTGTTGACATCACAGTGGCAGCATCCCTGGAGGGTCAATAGCAGACACAGAAGGATACCTAGAACATAAGTCCACTGCAAAGTGGCAACTTTGGGAATTTGACTTGGGATGAGAATGTTATGGATATACCGTCTTGCCTAGTCACATTTGTGTTAACCGGCAGGTTTTTAGAAAAGCTGCATACCAGCTCATTTGCAACTCTTCTGTGAATCTTTGGTCTGAACTGGGCTTTAGGTTTTGAATAAATAACAGAATCAATTGGCTACATTGTGACACTTCACAATACTGTTAGTGAATCCAGTGACTAATCTTTTAGGGTATCTGAGGAAGGGTTTTTTTTGTTTTTTTTTTTAATGTAAGTTATTTGATTTTAATGGCCTATAGTGCAGGCTCCAGATCAGTTAAAAGACAGGCTTACCCTATTAAAGCCAACTGGCACTTGGTGCTGCCTGAACTTTATGCTCATGTCTGTGTTTGAACATTTGTCAGCCAAACTGCGTGCTCTGACACAAACTGCTTGCTAGCATCCCTGGCAGCATTGGCTGGCACTGGCAAAGATACTGGTATTGTGCTGACCCTTCAGAAATAGGCTAAACTTGACTGTGAACAGGAAAGACTGCATTTTTCCGGCCAATATTCAGTGTAAGTGTAAAGAAACAGTCAAGAATGTGTGAATATGAGAGTCTCCCTTTATACATTTCCATGGCGTTGTTCATCCAGACGCCTTTCAGCTTCATAGATTTCAGGTGCCGTTTGTTTTTTGTCATCTATAGAGTATGCGTTTACATGTCCTTTTGGCAGACCACCACTTAATATCAGGTAGCATTTGGCAGGGCACCTAGCAGCCTGTTCATCAGATTACACCAGAGTCCTTTGTCATCTTCAAACTCGGAGTGACTTCACAGATTTGCCTTTTTGAAAGTCAGTTCAGCAAAAATTCTCTCTTATATGCTTTGTCACTAACTCACTGAAACCACATTCAGCAGTACATGAATATTTTGTCTATACTGCAAGGTAGTATGTTCCGATCAGCAGTGCAGTGTTTGTATCAGATTACTGCAGAGACTTGAATGCCTTTCCAGATAGTGTCTTTAAAACCCCACTCAGCAGTGTATGTGTGTGCGCTATCTCTCAGTCCTTGTGCCAACACAGTGCGGGTAAATGTGAGAATTAAAATCTGCACTGGGTAATCTTTGCTGTGAGATCGAACTAAAGCTGCACTCAGCAGTAAGTGTAATTATTTAAATTCCTTGTCATTCCATTTATACACCGTACCTAGCTGACATGTCTTGCTATCAGTAATGCAGGTTATGTGTCAGATTACAGCATAATCCTGGATGACTTTACCTGTTTATCTTTAAACTCAGACTCAGCAATGTCTCTTTTACTATCTGCACTGTCATTCAGTGTGAATAAGACTACACATTGCGATCCCCACGGTCAGCTGTGGCATTCAGCGTTTGGTCCAAGGTGCAGTGGGATATTGTATATATATCCGATTACACCAGGGTCCTGTGCCATTTCTAGAGTGTGGGAGGGAGTTCATCATGTTCTCTAGTATTGATTGGCCTGTTGTTTACAATTTGAATAGTATATGTGATGTGCAGGTGGTGTTCTTTTTTTAAGAGCCATCTCCTCTGACTTTCATACACTAGATATATATGAAGAGCCATTTTCCACATCAACCAGCTGCAATATGTATCATTTACTGTTCACGTCGCATCCTCTGCACATCTTTTGTACTCTCTATTTTACGCATTATGATGAGAACGGCATTGCCACACACAAAAAAGAAGGAAATGTAGGGTTTCTACATTTCTGCAAACCAGGTCATGTTACCTTTGCATTTCATTATGTGGTGGATATATTAAAACTTTACATTATAACAATGCTGTGGTTAACAGGTGGTTAGGTTTAGGCACAAAAACATGTTATGTTATGTTTATGAAAAGATTCAGTTGACTTAAAACTCCCTGTTGCTGAAAGCAAACAAGTTGCTACAAAACACACGTTTAGTACCTAAATAAGCCGCTTGAAAGACAGCAACAGGTCACTACAAAACAGCCACCTTAAAGAGCTGCTGGACAAACTACTGGTTATTACAAAATTCTTATTTTTGGTCCTCCAAAAAACTCACATTTAGTGCCTGAAAAGCTGCCAGTAAAACAATGATAGGTTGCTTTTAAACACAATGTTTGGTGTCTATAGAGCTGCTTAAAAGACAGCAATGAGCAACTACAAAACTGAAGTTTGGTGCCTAAAAAGCATCCAGACAAAACAACAAGTCACTACATAATATTCACACTTGATGCCTAAAAAGCAACTGAAAACACGTCATTCACCTCCCCACACTTTAAAACGTTTATGATACATATAAAACTTGCAAATACCAATATTTTCTTTTGGTGATTTCTTTTTCTGATTAAAAAGCTAGAGCTAAGATGTGATAACTAGCCTTGAGTGAAGCCTGAATAAGACAAGACAAGTAAATAAATTACTACCCACTTCTAGTAGGTTATAATTGATGATTGAGAGGGATTATTTATGTACTTTGTAATTTTTTTGGGCAGAAAAAATCCTGCATAGTACAAGCCATACAAAAGCATTTCAATCAATAAACAATTTGAATACACTAATATTTAAAATATATTAAGAATTGTAAATAATATGTGTTTGTCCTGGAAATTCATTTTTGTGTATACAAATCTTACATTAAATTTTTTATGTATAATTTCTATTGTTTCCCACTTGCAAAATTAGTTCACTTATTTTCTGTGGTTCATGTTTGAGTCTGCATTTTCTCTGTTTCATTTAAACTGAGATTTTTAAATTGCTGTTTATTTTTTAATGGGGACACAAACAGCAAACACTTTGTGGAAGCTAATGGGGATCCAAATAAAGCAAAGAGAATAAATAATTGGCTTTTTTTTACTTCGGGATATACCAGACTCCTCTGCCATCTTTAAAGTCTGAAAAATATGTTGTTTCTCTCTGTGTCTGTTAATGTTTGTCTTTGTGTGTGTCTGTGTGTGTGCACGCGCGCACGTGCGTGCGTGTGTGTGTCAGCAGGAAGTGCTGACATTTGGAGAAGCCAATGAGAGCTGCAATTACCAAGCTTAGCAAAACAATTAGTACACACACTTCACACAGCTAGCACTCGCAGTGAATGTGTGTGTGTTCTCTCAAAGGGTTTCATGTCAGTTTGTTGTCCCTCCCTGTGTTGCTCTCTGTGTGCATTTGAAAGTGATAATTGTATGTCCTGTTTTCTGCTAAAAGCACCTATGTTGTATTTCCCCGCTGTGTGTGTATCTCAGCCGTTTTCCATCTTCACTACCTCTCGCTCCTCCATCCATCTGTTTGTCCCACAGAGTCCTGCAGAGGCTGGATTAAAAGATTATCAAAAGAGATCACAAGTTCAGATATGTCTTTGGACTGGTGATCGCTGTGTTACCCTGCATGTCTTCTTCTCTACAGATGCAAAGAGTCATCCAAATCAACTTCACAGCAGAGGGTGTGAACATTTTGAATTTCATTATATTGACAATGTGATTGTATCTGTGTTATCTTAAATGTGTTTATTCAATTTGAATAATCAGTTCACTACAAACTTTAAGGTTAAAGGTATTTGGCATTTTTCAACCTGGACCCTATTTTCCCGTGTTTTTGTCTCTAAGTGAGTGGAAAGTGACAGGGCTGCAGCTGGCAGCAACCAAACAGGCTACTATGTCATACCAGCAGGCTATTTGATACTGTTAGTTTTAAAAGTGCTTGTTTTTGTTGCTGACAGGCTCAGATTGTTTTGAGAGAAAGACCTTTTCGTTAAGCCAGAAACAGGCTCAAAAATTGCTAAATTGGCCCTATAAGGTAAACAACACTGCACCACTTACCCAAAATAATTATACATGACATTTTTCAACAATCAAAATACATTGGATTTATTAACAAAAATATGCATGACAATAAAAATCTCAGGCAGAGAGGCAGCAAGACCAGCAGTCCAGACACCAGGAGCCTCTGTCCTCTGCTGCAGGAACCGTAGCTCTTCAGCAGCTCCTTCCCAGCCAGGTGCACCATGTTAAGCAGTGCACCTCGTTAGGTGATGCAGCACACCTGGGCAGAGCTGCAGGAGAGAAAAGTTTCATCACAGAGCACATATAGCAACATGGCTCAATGCACGCTAAAATTACTGTTTGTTTAAATGTAGTCTAGAGAACTGGTGATGAAAAAGCTTGACCTCCACTGGGCTCATTTCCACAAGTTGTCAGACACTGATGAAATAACACATTCCCATCACATGTCGCAACTTTGTATTGGACTTCCACGTCTACATATTATGAGTTAGGTATCTTTCTGTGTTTGTTGTTTACGGTTCGGGATGCTGCCACTAAGATGTCAACAAATGCACATGGTGGGATGATGTGGTATGGATGGTTAGGTTTAGGGCAAGGAAGAACGTGGTAAGATGTAGAAAAACATCATATTAAATCGGGAGGTGAATACAGGACTTCTGTATCAAAGTCTGATTGTGACTGACAGGTTTTGTTGGGTTGGGTTGTCAAGCCACACCACCCATGGAAAACCACAAAATTCTAATCAGTTCATCCTTGACTCAAAGAGGACGTTTGTGCCAAATTTGAACAAACTCCCTCAAGGTGTTCCCGTGATATTGTATTCACAAGAATGTGATGGACAGATGAATGCATGGACAGACAACCAGAAAACATAACGCCTCCAACCACAGAGGTTGGTGAGTACAGATTTACATATTACAGTATGCGGATGTTTATGCCCTCAACATAGTTAAAAAGCAATAACTGTAACACTGACACACACAAAGTAGGATAGGTGGAGTTAGCTCCTGGAAGCTTCTGTCTAGCTTTGTAACACACATACACACACACACACACACACACACACACACACACACACCGACACAAACCCTCACACACATATGCACACATCCTCTTAGCAGTCTTCCAGGGTTTTCCGTTCATAATATATGGCCACTCCGCGGACAAGCTGGGCTTTACTCTTTGTTTATGGGAGAAATAAAATGCTGTGTAAACTGTTAGCGCTGTGTGTGTGTGTGTGTGTAAACTGCTAACATAGCATCCAGAGAACAACAGCTAATGGCTTGCACTCAAATGTATCCCTCTACATCTCCTCCCCTTTCTAACTTTACTCGTTTTTTTCTCTTCCCAGTTTCTGGCAAAAGTCACTTTTTTCTTCGTCAGTATCTTGCTGTCTCTGTTCACTATAAGTCCAAACCATCTTTACCTCAATTCTGTCCATCTCATTCAGTGTCTTGTCTCCATCTTCTCTGTTTCTCAACAGATGAGTTTCCGTCAGTGATACCTCTTTATTTGTGTGTTTAGTTGAACGTATGCCAACTGGCCTGCTTTGTCTTCATTTACTCCAAATAAAGTGGAAACAACATTTCCCATGCTGCAGAGGACTAGGCCGGGTAAGATACACTGGAAACCAGGCGCTTTAAAAACTGTAATGAACTGGCTGCAGGGTGACTCACACTCTTATCCATTTGTTTTTATTAGCCAGTTTAAATATGATTATTATTTAAAATATGCACCAGTAGGGATGTGTGTAAGGCAGCTGACATTAGAAGACGAGTCTTCATCTGCATTCTTTAAAGTGCCATTTGATTTGTTTAAAAATAATTAAAAGCAAAAACCATGTCAACATGTCCATATGTATCACTTCATTAGAAATGGAACTAATGATCTTAATGAATCTTTTTATATAATGAACTTTGAAACTGAAACTAATGATAGCTGTGCAGTAATTAGTGCATGAAGGCAAGTACAGCACCAGAGCGACTGTAATAAAAGCAAATGGAAATGCAATTAAAGAAAATTTGTCGAAAAGCTGTTTATTCTTTGTGAAAAAAACATGAAGTTGAGAAAAAAAACTGCAAAATGTTTTATGCTGAATAACAATCAAATGTGTTTGATACAGCAAGATGTTGCACAGCATGTCTACAGTTTTTATGTGATGTTATGTTACATAATGGCAATTTTGAAAGGTAACTTTCAAATCAATATAGGCTACTTTCTTTAAAGCTGCACAAATCCATATTTTCTTATTAACAATGGGCCAAACAACTAATGTAAATGTTCACATTCTCATCCCAACTCGTCACATGGTGCCGCTTTCTCATCCGAGTCTACTAATGACATTTTAGGTATCCTTTTGCATCGGCTGTTAATGCTTCAGGATGGCGCTACTGTGATGTCAATAATGCACATGGTGGGATGTTTCAGCACATTGATATGTTTGGCCAACAGGAACACATGGCAACCAGCGTAGACCATCAACAACCATTACGTTACTGGCAGAATTTCTTCTTTTTTTTAAAGATTTTTTGGGGGGGCATTATCCCTTTATTTATAGGACAGCTTGCAAGAGACAAGAAATGTGGGATAGAGAAGGGGGAACAACATGCATCAAAGGGCCCTCAGCCGGACTCCAGTCCGGGCCGCTGCAGTAACCTGAGGCATATGGGGCACACGCTTTACCCAGTGAGCTAGAGGTCACCCCTACTGGCAATATTTCAACCTGACACCATCCTTTTCATTTCATGTGCATGCAATCTCTTTCATCGCACTCATTCAAGTGTCACTGCCCATGCTCATCAATAGTTCACAGAGGCTGAGAAAGATTAATAGTTTGCCAGGACAGATGTTTTAGAGCTGCTATTTAGATTCATAAAATATCTTGGATGTGAGGGACTTTGAATGAGAAGGTATAGCCTTCAGGATTGAGTTTAGGGCAGCTGATGTTAATGATGGAGCAGACGACAAATGGATCTAACGTTCCCCCAGGGGATGTAAATGGCTTCAATGATGAAAAAAATGGATTTCTGACATCATTAAAATACAATAATAGATGTATTGGCATGTGGAGTGCAGAGAAAAAATGTCTCTGATGTGAGGCAGCGCACATTCTTTGGACCAACGATTGATGAAAGCACAGATGGAAGTACGTCTGAGCTTATACACTTACACCACAATGGAAAAATGTTCCAGCACACATGTCTACAGGTAACTGTTGCAATTTACACGTTCGCCAACAACTTTATAAGGTGATAATATGTCAGTGTTGTGTGTACAGCTTGTTCCACTGAGCAGCCCTAATTAATAATAATAATAGTAACAAAAAAGTAATATATATATATATATATATATATATATATATATATATATATATAAAGTAATAATATTCATATTGCCTTAAATAACCCTTGAAAGAGTCAATATTTTTAGTTCATATGTTAAGAAAAAACACTTTATTCAGAGTTTTGTATAGGCCCACATCAGGATAAATATTTATCTTGAGTATTTTTTTTCTTTTTTCATTTATTTTTTCCTCTTTTTTCCTTTTGCTACATTTTTGTAATCTGTTTGATGTTATTTAGTTTTGATTTTTTTTCTTGTTTCTTTTTCTTTTTTCCTGTTGTTTTTGGTTCTGTTTTTTAATTTACTGTGTTTTAATGACTTGTGCTTTGAAGGGGAGGACTTTGTATAAGCCCTTTGGGTTTCTTTCCTCTCCTGCGCAGTTAAAACCACTTTGTAATTTAACTGTGAAATATTTCATCCTTTACTTTGTGCAAATAAACTAAAACTAAACTAAACTAAACTAAACTAAAGTCTTTACAACATGTTGGCAATCAATGAATTCAAGTTATTAGAATGACATGTCTCACCCTCAATGATGCAAAAATGTGTCACTCATCAATTATTTTTATGTGCATGTATGTGCTGTGCAGTTGGGTCTAATACATCCTAACATCATCACATCATACAGTCTCACTGAAGTCTATTCACCGTCCAGAGGCACGGGCAGGAACTTGTATTCTGTATGTGTGTGTGCCTTCATAAAGCGTTTAGTTAGTGAGGCTCCTCTTGGCAGGCCTTGGGGGAGGTTTAGTCTTGATTACAGGCAGCTCTTAAAACTCTACCAGTGGCTGCCACAGCTTCCAGGACGCATTGGAGCAGAGGGTGATTGAGGGACGGAGAGAATGAGAGAGGCGAAGAGAAGGTGGAGAGCGGGGGGAGAGGAAGAAAGCATCAGGGCTTACCTGTACCCCCAGTCCAATAAGAAAACACACAGTCAGTAAGGATCTCATCATGGGCCCAGTAAATCCAACTTATTGACTGCAAATCTGGGTACGGCACTCCTCAGCCTCGTGCGCCAGTTTACCTACCACCCACCTCTCCCACTCCCCCCGCCTGCACTAAATACTTAATCTTTCTTTCCTCTTTCTCTCTCAATGCTAGTCTGCCTTTCTTCTGTCCTTTTTATCTTTGCCTTTTTCTGTCATTTTTCAAAAGTTTTGTCTTGCCTAAACATAACCACATACACTGTAATCCTACCATGTGCTTGTGTTGACGTCATGGGAACAGCAGCCCCGAACGTCAATAGCAGATGCAGAAGGATATCTAGCTTAATAAAGATGAGGAAGACTACTGCAGCAGAACAGCTATACATCTCTTGAGTGACTCATTGTCATATACAATTAATAACATATATTAAGCAAAACACGTATATCACACATCACTTAATCATCACTTCAGTAAAAGGAAGTTAGTGAAGCTTTTTAGCATCAATACTGTATGAGTGTACAGGCATATGTGCTGTCTTAGTGTGTTCAAACATGCATCTCAGTGTAGTATGTGTGTGTGTGTGTGTGTGTGTGTGTGTGTGTGTGTGTGTGTGTGTGATTGCATTCTGCTCTCTGTTTAAATGAGTGCCGGTTGTGTTTTGATGGAGAGAGCAATTCATTAATATTCATGCAGAGAGAAAAACATCAACGAAACACTTGACTCTGCCCTCACAGGAAAGACTGGCATCAATTCTTGTGTTTGTGTGTGTGTTAGTGTGTTAGTGTGTGTGTGTGTGTATGTGTGTGAATGCTACAGAGAGAAAGACACGGAAATGGTTATTGTCTGTCTGCATAGGGCTGCTACAGGTTCTCATTTTTCTCACTGTTCAGATACCGCTGGTTATCTACCAAATATCTCCCAGTGGTGTAACCTGAAGTGATGGCACAGATATATGAACCCATGTGTCACTGGTTTCTGTCACATTAAGTATAAGCATGCTTCAAAATGGATTTAATTGCAATAAAAACAGGATATCAGCTCTAGCTAAGGATGGCAATGCTGATGTCAATTGCTTATCTAAATGTCCAACACTTTGAGCAAAACAAGACTGAGGAGGCTTTCGAATCAGGGACTCGGGCACGGATCTGAGTACACTCGATCCTAAAGTCCACTTTGATTTGTGAAAACACCCAACACATTTTTATCCCAACTCATCACGTACTGCTGCTTTATAGTTGACTTCTCTAAGTATCCTTCTGCGTCTGCTGTTGACATTCCAGGATGGTGCCACTGTGGCCTAACCCTAAGAAATGCAGACGGGACAATCATGCTTGGGTTATGTTTGGACAATAAAATCAGCCAATGCTGGGACATTTACAAAAGCACATGCTGGCACGGATAGTTAGGATTAGGCAACAATTGCACATTTGGATATGTTTTGGGGAAATCAGGCACATGGTAAGGTGTAGACAAAACATCAATTTCAGATGGGAAGCAAACACAGGACTCCTGCATGAAACACCGGGCTTTGTTTGGTCCATCCACCACTTCCTCAACCACCCTTGTACTACTTATATTATGTTGTTACCGGCAGTGTTTTGACCTGACGCCATCTAGCGATGTATCATGTTGACGTTAAAGGTAGCTTTTGATGTCAGGATCTTACACCAAAAGCACTGCAAAATTAGCAGTATTCAGCAACTACAGAATGAGAATGGGCTGGTGTTACACTGTGTGTGGATATGGAGTGATTACAAAAATGGATGGATGGATGGATGGATAGATGGATGGGTTTTCTTTGGACAATATTTCATTACTGTACAAAGAAAAACCCTAACTCATCCAAGGCCATGGGCACTTACATTCAAGAAAGTTAGGATAATACAACACCCTAATAACTGTGGTCCCTTTTAGAGTGGAAATGAAATACAAGAGCCTGACATGGAAAGAATGACACACAAAAGCATCACAACAATGCAATGCAATTGTGACCTGTGCCTACAGCTGATCAAGTTATTTGCTTAAATTCATTACCCATAAATACAGAACCCAAAAAATGTAATGAGACACCCTATTATCAGACATAATATCCGTCTTTGAATATCCTCTGAGCCACTTCTTCAGTGCCAGCTTGAAACTCCCCAATTGCTTATAATTTGAAGATTACCTGGCAATCTATTCCACAGATTCATTGCCATGTTCAGACATGTTTCCTTCCCTATAATACTCGTAAACCCAGGAGGAACAAAGTCAGTAGAGCTGTCCCGAGTGGGATGGCTGGTTTTGGGGTGTTTTTTAGATATTGAGGAACAACTCTGTGCACATAACTTTTTCAGGTTTGTTCATCTTGAACGCTAGTTTCCCATGTTTTCTTTCCTCTAAGTCACTGATAAAAACATGAATTTTCAATCACTCAAGAAATTTTGTACGTTTTTTTTTTAATTGCAGGCATTAGGGAATCAACTACTCACATAAACTACTTTTAAGTCAATTTTCTTGCGAAGTGTCAAGGAGCTATCTCATAACTGTCACTGTGTGACAGTGAAAGTATTTTTCACACATGGACATATTACCAGGAAAGAAGTTACGGCAGGTTAGTTTATTGGAGTCAATAATTGAAATGAAATGCATTTTTGGCGCACCCATCCGAACCAAATTTGAGGTGGTTTGAAATGCCATTGCAATCAGATGTGTGAGCTGATCTTTCAGAATGTGTAAAGAAGGTAAACAGAGGTTTGCTCTGCATGTGTCCTGGTCAATGCATTTTGGCAGATCCGCATTATTCCTAATGAGGTGCAGACTCAAATAATGCTAAAAATCAAACTGGCATCATGATGACAGCATCAAGGTGAAAGGAGAAGTTGGATTTTGTGTTTCCAAATCCTCCTTTCTCTTTTTCACACTCGCTTCAACTTGATTTCTCTTCTTCTCAGTTGTCACCTTCTCTTCCGTCAGCTATGCATGTGTGCGTGTGTGAGTGTGTGTGTGTGGAGGACATATAGAGGATAGCTGGTGCACACCTGCACAGTATGAACTGTCCACAGGGAAGGACGGAAGATCGGTAGTGCACAGCTGTCCACACACACGGAGTCACACACCAAAACACACACACAGATGCTGCTCACACAGGAAGACAGATAAAGTGTGAAGACAGAGAAACTGAGTGTAGGAGGGAAAAGCGCATTTCTGCATACTGGATAAATCAGGAAGTGTGTGTGTGTGTCTGTGTGTGTGTGTGTGTGCACGCATTCATTAGTCATGCAGGCGGTGTGGGTCAGCTGTCAGTGAGTTCTGACACCCCACTGTCAAGGCCAGTGATTGATGGAAAAGCTGACACACACACACACACACACACACACACACACACACACTCACACACACACACACACACATATCACTGAGTGCTGCAGTACAAGCATGTTGAGAGATCAGATGGCTGAAATCTTTTACTCTCTGGTTGAGGAGGAAAGACATGGAAGCTAATGGGACAGAAAAGGACACTTCTCTAGGATATTAGGACTTCTCTAGGATTTTAGGACATTTCTAGGATTTCAAGACATTTCTAGGATTTCAGGATATTTCTAGAATTTTAGGACCTTTCTAGGATTAAGGGCTTAGCTAGGACCTCTGTCCTGCAGAATGCAATCACACACACACACACACACACACACACACACACACACACACACACACTCCTTATGTATACTAAAAGTGCAAAAACAATTCCCAGAGTGAATCACTTTATTTTTGAATTAGAAAATGATAGGAGTTCCACCTGGCCCAGGATTTGGCCCACTGGCCATAAATTGAGTATAACTGCTCTATGCTATCATCTCTGTCACAAAACTGCTGTCTCTCTAGACAATTGTCTATGTACCGTAAACAGTTGATTTGATTGGCTATATTGAGAAAAGCTATTGCCATATTAGTTGTGTCTGTAGTCTAGATTGGTCTGAATAGAGCCTTCCCTCTGATTAGGTCCGGGCCGATGTAATATCTAATGATGCCCAATTAATTGCATGGCTGTTGGACTGGATTGTATTATATTAAACTAAATGTACTTAATATGGCTGTTTATATATTTGTATAAGTCACAATGCAACTTTGTCACAATCAATTTATATTAAGAAGTGAGAAGTTGACCAAAGACAATGAGAGTGAGAAGGAGAGAGGACACAGTGGGTGAGGCTGGCATGGATGTTCTTCCTGCTGCCAAATCACACATTTCTCTCCTCCACCACCATCCTCAGTTTCTTTTTAATCCTCCCCCCCTCTGTCTCTCCCTCCTGCTCTCTCTTCTTCTCTCCTTACTCAAACCATCGTCCTCCACCATCACTTTCATAATCCTTTCATTCACTCCTCCTCCCCTTCATCTCCCTTCTCCTCTCTAAAAAGTCCTCCATGTTGACTTGTCGCTGTCTCCGGCTCCTGTATGTCAGACTATCCCTCCTTCTCATTTTTTTCGTTTTTCTTTTTTTTTCACTATTTATTTCCTGCAAAGCCACATGTCCTCCATTACATTTTTTTTACAATCTTGTATTCAAGGTTTTGCAGGCGAAAATAATCAACATTTGTGAAATCTATGTATTATACACACACACACACACACACACACACACAAGGTCAAAGTGCAAGGTTTAGACATGGATATGTAACCAGTCCTTGGGCAATGTAGCGACAAGTGTGTGTCGGCATTTCTGCCTGTGTGTATACGAAAGGTGTTTTTGTGAGTGTTGGAGTAAGGCAGGACAGAGTAACTAGGAGGGAGGCTGAGGTGTTGTGTGACCCTTGATAATTAGCTCCGTAGGCTTCTCTAACCTCCTATCCTCCTGAAAAAAAGAAGGGAGAGAAAGAGAGAGCAGCAGGAGGAATGGTACAAAGAAAAAGCATCATCATTAACTGGTAAAGCCAACTACAGCATGCACCTTTTATTTATGCAGATAATCTGAAATGCTGAAACAGCAAACCAAACATTTTGGAATAAACAGAAAAAAGACTCGGGGTATTATGATGGAGGATTAAGTTGTTTTGACAGTGTTATATACTCTTGAAATTGAAAGTGAATACAGATGACTGGACATAACTTGCTAGACAACTGTGGATGAACAAGAGCTTAAATCAAGTGAAAAATATCTTGTTTGACTGTAATTCTGTCAACAATGGTTGATGGTGGGAAAAAATCTGCACATTATCTCTAGATTACAGTTTTTCTCCATTGCTTACATGCTATGATTGGGCCTATAAATCTAAAACCATAAGGCCCATTACCAAGAAATACCCATTTCCCAAATCTTAAATTTATCACAAAGACAGGTTTTATGACAAGTGTATCAATGCCTGGTCATCAGCAAATACACATGCTGGCATAGATAGTTAGGATTAGGGGAAGAGGGCACATGGTAAGGCGTAGAATAAAAACATCAAATTCAGATGGGAAGCAAACACCAGACACATAAAAGTTTGTTGGCCCAATCCACTGCCCTCCCGTCCAGTCTAAAGGCACCTGTGTACTCCTTATATTATGTCGTTACCAGCAGTGTTTCAACATGACGGCACTCTGCCACATTTCATGCTGTCCACTGGCATATCATAATCCCGCAACCATATTTTGTCCAACTGCATTCTCACCAGCCTGGTTTAATGCGGCTGGTTTTATGCCAAAAGCACTGTCAATGCAGTGGTATTTTAAGAGTTGGAAATGAGAACGAGGTATAATAGCTTACTTGGTGCTGGCTATATTGTCATTGTCATTTCCAGTTAATATCACAACATTAAATTTGTGTTTACTGTTACAAAAGTACAAAGGACAGAAAGACAGAAAGCACTCACCCATTTTTTAGATGGTTATGTCTTAAACCTATGAATTGGGGTTCACAGCTGATAACTTACGTAGTTTGTGGGAAGTGAACACTGGACTCCCACATCAGTGTCTGGGGTTTGTTCAATCCATCCATGTCCACTCCCGCCCACCATGTAGGTGCACTCATGCTCCTAATCTTACATTGTTACTGGCAGGGATTCAACCTTATGCCATCCTGCCACGTTTTGGTGCCTTTTGGCGTTGCGCTGTTACGCTAAAAGCACTGACAAAGTGGCACTATTTCACGAGTTTGGAATGAGGACAGGCTGATCAATGACATCAGAGTTCAAAGGGTTAAAGACCTACATGGCACTGTAAGTGGCTTGCATGTTTCAACCAGTGACTGATCACTGAAAGGTAATCTGCAAAAATGATTCCCTCTTTGAGTGCAGTGAAGAGTTGCAATAAAATAGTTTTGGGATTAAATCAAACCCATCATATTAAATTCCACTATCTGGTTATGAAACTCTTTCCAAATATGAGTCAGCTCCAAATAAGTGTAATTCACAAACAATATAATCTAGGAACTTTGGGCGTCTGTCTTTGTCATCCTGATCAATAACAGTTGCATTATCTTGTATACTAAATTACTTGATCTTTTCCACAGATATAATATAGTCAAACCACACGTGCTTGGCTTACAGAGAAATTTGGAGTTTTGAAACTTCTGAACCTTAAAAAAAAAGAACAATTGCACTATGTCTGCTACCTGTCAAGAAATGTTTCACATTAGCATGGTTTAGGTCAGCACACACACACACACAGTAACACAGTTCAGTTCAAGGTTGAAGGGTTGAAAAGGAAAGTTAATGTCAGCCTATTATACCGAAACCACATCCTCTCCTGCATTATTTTACACATAACCTGTCCTCTGAAGGCACCCTGACACACAGACATACACACACATGTGAACACACCTACACATGCATGCCAATAGACTGACGCATGCTGACATAAATATACACAAGCAAGGACACCAAAAAGCGGGTGCACACACATTCACATACCCTTCAACCCTGCACACCACGCCTCCCTGTCAGGTCAACCTCTAATGATGCTGAAGAGACAGAGAGGGAGACAGAGAGACAGAAGGAGTGAGTGTGAAATGGTGTGAAATATTGCTTCTCCAAATAAAGTTGAGGTCATCCATTTTTAGGCAGCAAAGGAGGGATGGAGGGAGGTGTGGAGGGAAGGGAGGAGGGACGTAAATTCTGAATGCAGCATGTTTTTAAAGAGATAAATCTGCATAATTTGTGGCAGATGATTGGCAGGAGAGGGCGTGGAGGGAAAGGAGAACAGGGAGCGGGAAGGCGGCAAATATGGAGGAAGTGAGGCAGAGACTTTGTAAACACCTCAATATTTTATTCGTAGTTGTAGTTTTTGTAGGACACTGAACTGGAAAACGGAGAATGTTAAACCAGCAGCTTCGCAGACTGTTATCAACTATTCATCCAATGTAAGACACAATGAATGTCTGAAACAGAGAAAACCACTGAAAGCATCGCTATCCGTACCACACCACTAGCAATTGTGTTGAATGTGTATCTGTGATAATGTCTTATTTTAGTTCATACAGAAAAAAGTCTATTGATCCTGGAGTTAAAGCAACTAGTGTCCACAGCAGGTGGATGTTCATATGTTTTGTTCCTTCGTCAGCAATTTGCTGGCTGAGTGAACAACGTGCACCATGCTGTGGCAAGTGGGGTACATCTGTCACAACCTTGAACTACTGAAATATTCAGCAGAGATTTTTCAAAGGAAACTCAATGAATGCTCAGTCTACACCAGTGACACTCAACTTACAGCCAAAGCTGGTCACAAAAGGATGCCAGGTAGCCCCCAAATCATTGTCTAATTCACAATAAAACTAAAGTTATTCACACTGGGAATTTTTTTTCATACTTTTAGTATACATAAGGTGCCAGAGTGCACAAAATGGCATCAAAATGAAGCTTATTTATCAAAAAAAAAAAAGTGCCAGTGGAGGATCCCCCACACCCCCAGCCAGAGGTCCTAGCTAAGCTCCTAATGTTCTAAAATCCTAGAAATGTCCTGAAACTCTAGAAATTTCCTGAAATCCCAGAAACTTCCTGAAATCCTACAACCATGACAAAATCCTAGAAATGTCCGTAAATCTGAGAAAAGTCCTTTAATCCTAGAAAGGTCTTAAATTCCTAGAAACATGCTGAAATCCAAGAATCTTCCTAAAATCCTAGAAACGTCCCATCCTTAAAATTTTAGGGATGTCCTAAAATCTTCTCTTCCTTGTGTTCGTGCCTGGAGCTTTTTCTCTCGGTATATCTCACACTGAAAAATACAGGTATTTTGTGTGTTCACTGTATTTAGTCAGCAATGCACCACAACCTTAATGAAGAAAGAAAATGTTTAAAACTGGAATAAAACTGCACATACCTATGTTGAGGTTATTTTACAATTATTTCATTCAGAGAGTCTCTTCACTGCTGCAAATCAATGTGTGCATGGACAGATTGTGTTCCAGCTTTTATTAAATGATAAATTTCTCAGGAAGGAAAAAGGTAAGATGCAATTCATTCCCATTAAATTCACGTGAAAGTGTTTGAATAACTGAAATTGAAAAGAAGTCCATTCCATCAACATGCAGGTAAGCCTCTGATGTGAACTGAATGGTAACACATGCATATGCAAATTGAGGTCTTTCACAGGATGTTCTGATTGCTGTTTTTTTCTCCATGTTGGACAACAGTTGTGATGTGATAGAGGCAGTTTTTCGGGGGGTGGGCGGGCTTCTCCTGCTGATTGACAATGGTTACCCATTAAAAATTTGGCCAGTTATGCCTCACGCTCTAGCCACAACACAAAGGCAGTGATACAGAAATAAAAGGCCAAACCTCCCAGATATGATGGTGGTGAAGGCCCAGGTGACGGGCTGGTCAGGTGGTACACAAGGACACGATGCTTACAGGTGCTCCCCTGCGACCTCAACTAACCTTCTACATTTTCTCTGAGGGCTCGCCTGCCCTGTCTGCATTACTACTGGTGGACATTACTGAAAGGCTAATGTCCAACATCCCTCCATTAGCCTTCTCACGAACTTCTCTTCCCACAGGATTATTAGCTGATTCCTCACAGGGAACAAAACCACCATATTTAAACCTTTTAAATAAAATATTGAATTTCAGCTGATTGCTGCTTAATTGATGCTGTAGTTCTCTCAACTACATGTATTTTGCTGTATTTATACTGCACAAAATATGTAGTCATATGCAGCCCACACTATCTTAGCAAGTTGTTTGAGTGATTGGGTCCGTGCGTCTTGTTAGCTGTTTATACTTGTATTTAGCGCTATCCAGTTGTGATCAAATCACTTGAGATGCATGTTAATGCCAGGTCTAAACAGAGTGAGAGACAGATATATGTGGATTAGTGTCAACTTCAGTAAATTAAGTCCCACTTGATGCACATGACAAATGTAAATGGGGCAAAGTTATTTACAAACGGTGATACTTTTAAAAGGGAAGGAAAGCTAATTTTTACAGGACAAGATTGGCATGTAATCACTTGTAATGTATAACTGTTACTTTTGTACTGTTTCTTGTGCTGCACCATGGCTGTTTTCTGCGTCTTTGGACATGTGTCATTTGTTCAGACTTTGGTTTTGTACTTTGGTTGTTGTTTTCTGGCTCTTCAAAAAGGTTTTGTGTGCTTATCCACGTTGACTGGATTGTGAGAGATCATAGGAATTGCATATGAGAATTTGAGAATTTCTTTACAAGATTGAACTGAAGGGTAGTCGAGATCAAACACACTGGCTTGTTGACCCTTTTCATTTGTTGGCCGTCGGAGGTGGCGCCCTCATGTCTGTGTCTGCGTAATTGCTTTGTTTTGATGGAGACAGAGGGTGAAACTGCTTTGGACTCTGTGTCCACTCCACATCACTCCAGGCAAGAAAGAAAATACACTAATCACACATCCAAAAACAGATACACACATAGACACACCCCAAAAGATACACTCTTGTTTTTTGCTCTCACGCACTCCCTCTATATCGGCCTTATCTGACCCGAGTCTCCTCCGATCTCCTCCTGTGCTTTGAATGTAGCTTTGATAAGTGAGTGCTAAGCAGGAGGCAAAGAGGAGATGGTGGACACTTAATGAGGAGAAGTGGAAGCAGATAAGATGGAGGAGGAGGAGGGGGAGGGGTAAGAATGGAAAAAGGAGCTAGGAAGGAAGTTGTAGCAAAGAGAAAGAGAGAGAAAAGCAAGGGAAAGGGACTGAAGAGGTGTGTGTGTGTTTGTGTGTGTGCTGTGTCCATGGTAGCAGAGGACACACACTGAGGAGGGAGATTGGAGAAGGACAGCAGAGAGCACACCCTCTCCTCAGAGCGAGGGATTGAAGCAGAGAGAACGAGGGGGGTGATGAAGAAGGAGAGAGATAACGCAGAAGATGAGACAAAGCGAGACAGGTGTGTGTGTTTGTGTGTGTGTGTGTGTATCTAACAGGATCAGTCAAACTATCACCCATCTTTTCCCTTTTACACACATACACACATTCACACGGCGATCAATCGCCACTTAGTGGAACACAACCCTCTCGCTGTGTTTTTGAAGTCTGATTACCAGCTGGGCGGAGATATAAAACTGCTCTATTTGTCCGTCTGTGTCTATTTATCTATCTTGTTCTCTCTATCATATACACAAACACACACATACACACACTTCTCAGATAGGAAGGCTGTGTATGGATTTTGAGAGCTTTCAGAACTCAGCATGACGTCCACTGAAAATAAATGAATGAGCAGCTGAATGAGCTATTGAAGACATTAGAGGCTCGTTTTCACAGCTCCACAAGTCTTGCTCCATGTTAATTATCTAAGTGCCATTTGGTAGAAGTCTTTATCCAAAGTGGGTTACAATAGCCTACACTGGGAACTGAGTGCCTCTCACTGGCAGTGTCACCACAGGTGGTTTCACCATGAGTACAATTCTCCAATGAGTAAAGCGGTTCAGATGTAATTCCTTGAAGTAATCACATGTGGGGCTTTAACTATGGGAGAATTTCAACTGAATGTGAAACGAAAATTGACATTGATTTATTTGCACAACCTTGACTGCTGGGGTGATTCTGCAGTCCATGTTTGTGAGAAACAACCATTGTACTACAGATGGTAACAGCTGCCAGCTAGCACCATACAGACAGAATGCATTTATGTCCTGCCTCGTCCGAAGGGCAAAACAGTTCATACTCTCCATAGAGAACCCCAGAAATGAGTCCTAAAACCCAGAAATAAATTAGCATTTCAGCAACTCCAGTTCCCTTTCTCAAAGTCAGTGGGTTTTTTTGAATGAGTTTTTGGTTAGAAACCCAAAATAAGGTCTATGGTTAACGTGTAGACATTTCCGTTACCTTCTATAACATAAAATACATCAGTAAAAACCTCAGTCATGAACTTTGAAGCATTTATGTGTCACAAAAAAAGGCAGTTGCCAACAAGTGGCTAAATGAGACCACAGAATGTCATCAAGCCATGTGTGTTTATAGCCTAGCAATGGCTTTTTATTTCTAGCAATTGCCTCTCGGGTTCAAAATCCTAAAGGTAGTGTGAAGATTATCTTGCTGAACACACACTTGACCTTGCACTATGTGTTCAAATGTGAATTGTGTGTATTACTGAGCCTTGTCAAATGAGAATTTCTGTTTCACTAGGCAGGTTTCCATTACCCGCGTATTGTTGGGACCATGTGTCCATCTATCCATCTATCTATCTGAAAGAAATATGTCTCTTTTCACAAGTTGTCTCTGGTACTTCATATCCTATATGTTATGCTGCCAGTGACGATGGTGTGCTCATGTCTGTTATTCTTTAGCAAATTAATTTGTCTTCCATCAGCAACAGCAGCTATCAGTGACCTTGTCATCTGCTGCAGAAGAATGACAGGACAGGAAAAAAAAGAAAGAAAAAAGTTTGACGGAATGATAGAGAGAGGGAGAAATGAAGAAGAGGCGTAGGAAGATGTGTTCATTTGTATGTGTTTGTGTGTGTGCATGCCTGAGTGTGGATGTGAGTGTGTGTGTCTCCTATTCAGTGCTGCTGGCCTTGTGCTTCTCTTATGTTGGCTGAAGGTTGAGCCTTGGGCTCCAATGAAAAGAACCCATCGGCAAGCAGTGAGCGCCCTGTTCCTGTGTATGTGTGTGTGTCTTTTGTGTGTGCCGAGAGTATACTCACTCACACACATACACACACACACACACACACACACACACACACACACACACGTAGGTAGCCTTGGGCACCTAGGACCCACACACATTGAAGACACACTCTGTCTTTGTTCGTTCCAAACAGCTCTATGGAAAAGTAATAAAGACAGGAGAGCTCTGACAGCCAATTCAGCCGTCTCTCTTGCTTATTTTATCTTTTCTCCCTTTTTTTCTCCATCATTGTGTTTCTCCCTGCTCCTCACCTTGATCCCCTGTCTCACCCACTGTCTCACCCGTAATGTCTCTCTGTCTGATCATGATTTTGTCCGTCTCTGCTGTCTCAGCTTCATGCAACATTTTCTTTTCTCTGCTTATTTTTTTAACTCTTCTTTCTCTTGATGTCTTTCTCTCCATCTCTTTAACATGCACAGCTATTTACCATTTGTCGACACAGGAAACGGGACAACGTTCGAAATTTGCTCGTTAGATTTGCTTTTACATTCGTCCTGACTCTTTCCTTTTGTGTGTCATCTTTATTTTTATTTTATAGCTGCCGTTCTCTCTCCCCATTTATTTCCTCCCTCTGTCTGTCACTGTCTCCTCTCTCCAGCTCACGCTGAGTTTGCCTCCAGCCCTCCGTGCCTCTCTCTCCCTCTCAGCCTGTTTTTCTCTCCTCTCTCCTTCGATCTGTTTATTCTCTGCTTGTTTTTCTGGCCTCCGCAGCTCTCCCTCCCCAGCCCTACCCTAACGCCACCTCCTCTCCGCCTCCTTCTCCTCATTTCTACCCCTCTTCTTCCTCGCAGCCCACTCATCAGCCCTGCTTTCCTTCCTCTCATCTGCTTTAACTCATTTTTTCCTCATTCATTCACCCTGTCTTTACTTCTCTTTGTATTTATCCACACACCCATACCTGGGCAGCAAACTATCCTTCTCCCACTGTTTTTTTTTTTATTTTTATTTTTTGTTCTAACTTCACGACTTATAAATATTTCACTCCTGCTGCCACATATTATTTTTTGTTGTTGTTTTTCGTTTGTTTTTACTGTATAAGGAGCACAATGGGATGAGAGTACTTCTGTGTTTTCCTTAAGCTCCCTATCAGAGTGGTATCATAAAGACAATTTTCAAAGTGACGCCATTGTAACATCCACACCGTGAGTAAAAAAACTAAACATGAATAATGAATGGATGAATGGATGGATGAATGCATGAGAATTTTACATGGAAATATTCAGTATCCCAGGAGGCAAACATCTCTCTTATGTCAGAGTGCATAATAAACGATTATCATGTAGCGATCTGTTGTTTTTAATTTTTAAATGTCCCCACTAAAAAAAAAAGCAAAGGAAAAAAAAAAAAAACATTTTTATTTTTTGGTGGTGTACCAACACATATCAATTTGTGACCATAGAATTAATTGTAATATTAGTGCTACTGTTATTTCCATGTATTTATCATGGCTTTTTACTACATTACTTTGAAAATTTCTCATTAACTGTCAAAGAAATCACACTAATATACATATATATTACCAAATATATATAATGGAGTAATTTAAAATATATAGTATTAGCAACAGTAATATTCATCCTTTTTTATTTTATAAAAATATATATATATATATATATATATATATATATATATAATATACACACGTATGTATGTATGTATGTATGCATGTATATTTGATATTAAATGTATCTCTTAACGACAATGAAGCATCAGAATTTCATCTATAGCTTAACAAATACAAATAGTCATGTTTTTAAATACATTATTTAAACTTAAACTTCACGTTTACCTTAAAAGGCCAAATGAATCGTTTGGTAGATAAAAAAAATCATTTAAAAAAAAAACTTGAACCTTACTATATTTTTATTTTCTGTATTAAGTTACATAAATCTTGTCATGGGATGTGGAGCAGGTGGTCCCAAATGCAGAATACAGAAGGCAACAGGAACTCAAAAGATCAGATTTTAATTTCAAGGAAACAGCAGTTGAACATCACACGAACAAATCAAGGACCCCCCAAAAAAGACTATTGAAATTCAGGGCTGCATTCAGCCCCAAAAAAATGTAGCAAAACATTAATTCAAAACAGATATAGCGGTGTGTTGAACGCTTGGTTGTGTTACACATTTGCACTGCCTTTTAATACTGTGATGTTTATTCAGTTTAATCCAAAGGCACATTATTGGCTTGGAAAAAGAGTGAAGCAAAAGCAAAAAAAATGTACAATAAGTAAAGATTTACCAGAAACGTATCTGTACTAACATCGGTGTTGATTGGGGACACATTTGACACACCCACAAAATGGGAGAAAACACATCTCAAAGTACATCTCACACCTTTTTGAAGAAACACATTGTTCAACCTGGACACTGTAGCAAAACAGTGTATACTGTCTTGAGATTGAATGTGGCCAAGGACTTAAATACAAACTAGACGGATGATGGAGAGTACAGTACAGGTGGAGAAAAAGGACAGGAAAGCTCAGGTGAGGGGATGGGGCACAGGAACAGGCAGGGAGCTGATCAACTGGGAGAAACTGAGCAGCAGAGAAGGACTAACGAAGCTGATGCAGGACAGCTGCGTAGGTGTTAAACGAGGGAGAGGCAGCACAGGAACACAGGAGGAGAAGACGCAGAAAACTGAAAGCCAAAAACCAAGAAAAGACAATCATCTTAGTAATAAGTTGACCAGGTGAAAAAAAAGACAGACTAACTAATGAAGGCAGTTTAAACCTTTAAAACCTGGAGATAAATCATTTTTCTTGTCTGCATTTAGACATCTTTCACAAGTATTTAAACTCTGAACCCAGAGCAAATCGTTTGATTTCTTCTTAACAGCATGGGGGTAAAAAAGGCAATGTGCAACTAGGCAAATAATACCCAAATTATTGCAAGATTAATTTAGAAAAATATTTGGAAAAAAAGCTCAGGAAATATGTCCAGTTTGTCCACTTTATATATTATTATTATAATAGGATTATTTTATTATTATTTTCAAGCATTTATTTCAGCTTTTTTTCTGTCTTTTTTTTCTTTTTTGTGATTAAAGGCTACTTTCTTGCTAATTTTTAGACATTTTCTTCTTGCTCATTTTTGAAAGAAATAAAGCCAGTATGCTTAAGTTTTAAATGGGTTTTAAACACTGTCTTAGTCCAGTCTTCCCAAAAATCCGAAATATTTTTTTGGGTTAGAGGTTTGGTTGATACACCTTGGACAGATGACCTGTCTGTCGTAGACACAGATACATGTCCACTTACGTGACCTAAATCATGTCTATTTTGAGGTCAATGACAGAAACAATCCAGATAATGCTTACTCTGTATTACTGAAGCTCAAGAGCAAAAAATGACCTGCCATACATAATTTGATGTCCCCTGTTTTTTTTTCTCTGCACACCAATAAAACCCAGCAATTTATCTGTGTTTACTTTAACAAGAAACATGATGTTTGATTTACTTGAATAGAAAATATCACATCACATATGGGCTTCCAGGGACATTGGCATGTTCCCTGCCTGCAGTGTCATCTGTTTTTTGTTTTTTTTTCAGTGCTGCTTCACTGTACCAGGACACAGAGTTCATGTATGTGCTGATGTAAGCTGTAGGTTTTATGGAGGGCAGTATCGTGAAAGCACAGGTCTACCTTTAACACACAAAGGACGAAACAATCACATCAAGCCATGTTGAACTGTGACATTTCCCACAAAGTATGTAAAAATTTAATGTGTCATTTCACAGCGTGATTTTGGTTTGTACGTGTTGTTCATCACAGTCAGTGACTCCACTATAACCCTTATGGCTGCTGGGATTTCAGGCTTTACCCCTTGCTGTGTTTTGAAGTCGGTTGTATTTGTGGTGCTGTGGACCACACAATAAGAAATTCTGTCAAAACTGGTGACTGAAAGTGCAAAACTCAATTTCAGCTACAGCTTCTCCCATTGGGCATTGAAAAGCCATGTCTTGAAGGAAATGTCAGAGATCTCTGCATGAAAACCAGTGGACCAATACAGCTTCTGTACGCATTATGGTTAATTGAGATGTATGAGAGATTTGTGACAGTAGGCGGGTTTCCATTAACCATCAAATTGCGCAAATTTAAACGTGACTATAAAATACCCCTAATGGAAATACGTCAATCTTCGAAAAACTCTCATTGAATGCAAAAAAAGTTTTTACGCTTGCATGATGATTGCAACGATAATGGCTCAGTATTTCACAACATTGCAATGGAAACACTTTTTTGGCTTTTATAGGTCACATGACGCTATGGCTATGCGCTTGTCAGTGGGTGAGAAAGAGAAAGAGGAAGTTTTGAATCTACAATTCCTTTGTGAAACCCTGGACTACCACCTCCCAGAAATCCTTCATACGTAGCCACTCCCACATATAGGGGCTTGCCCTAATGGGTGCCCTTGCGCGCCTTATATGACGTTGTTATTAGCAGCGATTCAAGCTGACACTGTCCCGCCTCGTTTCATGCCCCCGCAGCAGTCCACCGGCATATAACAGCTCCATGACCTGTTCTGTCCAGCCACGTTCTCACGTGACAGTGTCCAGCTAAATTTCATGTACACAGAGGGGCCTTATGTTGAAGGGGATGCTATCTCACGAGTTTGGAAAAAGAAACAACTGCAAATTTCCCTCCTGTGTGTTTGTCTGCACTGCCCTAAAATATTTCCCCAGGGTTTGATTGTCGCACCTGTGTCTTATCTTACTCTTCTCTTGTCTCTAAGCTTGGTGTTTCCTTCTGTGCCAGTTCATCTTTGTTTCTTGCACCAGCATTATTTTTCTTGTGTTAGCTCTCTTGTGCCTTAGTATTGGACTGTTCTTTGACTGGGCCTTTTTTGCTTACCTTCTTTTTTGTGATTGAAGACCTTGATTATCACTTATTTAATCTGCCTCAGAGTCGTGCATGTGGGTCTTAATTCACAGTTTAAACAGGATTAAATATTACTTTTCTCCTACCATTATCATAGTACTTTTTTTTTTGCAAAACAACGGTCCATTTGAAGGGACTTTGCCTTTCAGTATGCATTTCTTATCATTCACATAACAACATAGCTTACACCACGTCAATGCAGAGTATAACCAGCACTCAATATCCCATCAAATTAAGATTTTTCTTAATTTTTCTTTTCTTAAAGGTTGGCTGAAGCAAAATCCAAATTTTTAACTATTTTATAATGCCTTATATTTGAGTGTTGTAGGTATGTATCCTCAGTATTTGTTGCTTTTTGTGTTTTTTGTTTTTTTTACTGTAACTCTATGTTGTAATTCTACATAATATTGATATCAATATTTACCTTTTTGCCTTATTTTTACCCAAACTTTTATTGTATGCATGTTATTGTTTTGTTTGTTTTTTCTTTCTTTTTCATCACTTAAACCCTAACTCTATAATCTCAATATACGAAACATCAGTTACTACAGCTTGTTTGTAACAGGCTGAAGTTGTACTTATTAATTTGCATTGTCCCTATCCAATCAACCATATAAATGAATAAATAAAATGTCAAGTATCTCACAAGCCCATTTGAAGGCAACAAAAAGTCTGTAATAGTGGGAGCAGCTCCAGGTGTGGTTCATTAATTACCGCAGAGGATCAAACACCTGTAGGTGCCAGCCCCGGAGGACTGGAGGTTAACACTCTCCCTTTAGCAGACTGAGGTACGATCACAGGAGTATTAATGACGGAATAGACTTTGGCCTCGACAAGTGCATTAAAGCCACCCCTCCCCCTCTGAATGCACACTCTGCACCTCTCCTCTTGTTCCTTCTCTCTGTCTCTGTCAGTGTTAAGTGCTCCCTGTGACCCCAGCTAATAGTGTTCCAATTCCTCTCATGTCTCCACTGGGGAAACACACCTACAGTAAACACCGTGCTATACATTTCTGCTAAGTTGTCAGCCAGGACATAAGCTGAGTCGCGGGCCGGGTGTGAGAGTGATGAGTGTGTTTCATTTAAACTCGTATTGATCAGTACAGCCAATTATACCCATTTATTAACCTGTTTGTGTTTTGGTCTTTATATGGCGTCTGTGGTGGCGAGCTATTTTGATGGTGGGACGTTGAAATTAGTATTAGTGGGCTTTATGCACTCCTGTTTGAGGTAGTGCATTTTTATCCTCACTGTTCTCCTCAAATGTTTATGCTCAGTCTGTGCAAAATCACTGCATTCAAACTGCGGTTGACCACCAAAGTGCAATTCATTTCCCTGGAAAGAATTTAATCTTAGTTTTCACCTCAAAAATATCACGTTTTGAAGATATATTCGTTGCAGAGATTTTTACCTGTAATTAGCATTAAGCTCATTTAATGGATTGCATTGGGATTTAATCTCATTTAAACCTCTGATGATGATGCTTCACATGTAGTTTATAAGTTTTGGGTTGACTAACAAAAACAATTTTATTCAGAAATGATCCTGGATTTTTGAGGCCATTAAAATATAAATATGTGAGAACAAGCCTGATTACAATATCTGTGCTTTTTTTTTTTTTTAAATAAATAAATAAACAAATAACATAACACATTTTTAATTTGACTGGGGGTAGTGACTAAAATATGTACTGAGCAGGATATTTTAAAATTGAAAAATACACCTGGTACAAAGTACATAACTGGGACACTCTTCCTAAATAACCTCAAACATATGCTTTTCGTACTTAATTTCTTCTTAATTAAAGGCTGATCAATACTGATATATATTTGCAGTAAGATAGTATTGGTTAACATATCATAGACAAGTCAAGCCAATTCATCGATTTAGCTCAAAAAGAGATGTTGAAAAAATCTTAAAAACAAACTAAAAGAGAAAAACATCCATTTGAAGAGATTCATCTGAACAGCATGCTCAGCGGTACATTAGATCTCTTTCTAACTTTCCTTAATAGGCCTACCTGACAACATACTGTTAAAACCAAATTTGCCATTGCCATTGTTTAATACAGTTTAACTGTCAGCATGTCCAAACGGAATCTGGTTCCAGTCACTGAATCACTGCCCAAATTTTCCATGTTTTTTAAGTGATTTGAATGGGTCCGGCACTGAGCTCATTTCCTTTTGGAAAAACATCCGAGCCACTCAGGGTTTTGCTGATGAAATTTAAAGTACGGGTTGTAAATGCAGTTTGCATGGCCCTCACTAAAAGACTTTTCAGATCTTAAACTGGATTTAAAATGTGTGAGACGCCACACATATTGACGTATAATCATATATTTCCCAGCTCTGTTTCTATAGTTTGTGGAGAGCTATGATGTGCCCAAACAGCACACCGTAATCCTTTTAAAAAACTCATGCTGGTTTGGTTTGATTTGGCACGTTAGCCCAGTAAGGCAGGGATTGCATCTCTATTACAACAGGACTGCGTGCTTGAACACACATGCTTGTGTCAGAAGGAGAAGGTTGACTGCAGTTTGCGAGATGTCACCATTCACGCTGGAAGTGGTTGGGCATGCTTTTGGCTGACTCCAGAGAAGGTCCATATCTAGCATGGCTAAGCAGGGCTCAGCACATGGGGTAGCACACGGATGATTAGATTTAGGCGAAAGAAGCACATGGTAAGGTGTAGAAAACAAACAAACAAACAAAAAAAGCAACACACAATCGCACAACTTACATTACGTGGTTACCGGCAACGTTGTTACCTGACGCTGTCCTCCTGTGCACCACGTTGCATCTGGACATGCCCGCTGCCATCTTGCTGTTCATCAGCATATAATAAAAAAAACCACAAGTTCTGTCCATCCACGTTATCATCTGAGGACTCAATTTGCATTACATGTCGACGTGAAAGGTGGCTTTGGGTGCGCACTTGTACACTGAAAGCACTGACAGAGGAGTGCTATTTGATGAGTTAGGAATGAGAACAGGTTGGGATATTGGAATGCAAATATTGAATTTTAAATATTTGTGATTTGAAAGCAGTGAAGGACTTCTGAGCAGATTTGAAGATTGTAAAATAACACTTTTAACATACCTCACACCAAAGAAAAATCTAACAAAATGATCTTTAGAAGCATCAACATAAGCAGGGTTTTGCTAACAATTGGGCCAAAAATTGAAATGATTATCATGTAGTGTGTGCCTGGCATAATAAAAATATTTCTTGATCATTATGACAAATGTACTGCTTCTAGTAACCGCTACAGGTGTCAACAGAAAATGGTAGCGGCCGACAGCAACAGAAACATGCGTCGAACCAAAGCTTTATCACCAACTCTAATGCTTTTAAAGCACTACCTTTTCTTTATGCTGTCACAAGCCAATGCAACTCATTGTTGTTACTTTATTCACTCCTCACACTTGAACATTCCTGCTAAGAGGAATGTATGTTGTATCTCTTTAAAAGTTTACCCACAACGGCACCCCTCTTGGTTCAAGGTAACATTGATGAGTTGCCATGGTTTTGGTAGTGAGCACAGCCAATCCTCATCACAGCTCCCTCTGCTTTACCTCTAATTTCTGTTTATCTCTTATCTCTCTGCTCTTCTCTGTAAAGGAACAAGATAGTGAGAGAAAGCCAAGGTCTAAGCCAAAAGGAAAGAGTTAGAGGAACTATTTACATCAACGTATTCAATGCAAAAGACTGGCGAGGTAAACACAAGAGACACAGACACACACAATTTAAAAAGAAGGTGATCCAATATTAGTAACCCATTACTTCCTAAACATTTTAATAGAAAACTACTTTATGAAAAGATCAGCATAACCATGTTATCTCATGTCTAATTAGTCATGACATCTATCATTTTTATTTAAAATGAACACACCCCTACTCTGAGGTAGAGGAAATAACACACACACAGCATAATTAAACTCTGCAAGCAGATTAAAAGCAGCATGATGTACAAACTACTAGATGCACCTTTTGGCAGAGTCTCTATAACACGATGTTGGTAGGCAAAGAGTTAACTGAACAGGATCTTTTGGTGGGTGAGTGAGTCTGTTTTTGGGTCTAGTGTGAAGCTGGAACTTTAGGCGCGTTACATTCATTGTTTGGCTGGGGCAGTTGTCTGTGTCCTTTGGTTGAAGGAATTGGCAGAAGATGGTGTTTTGGCAGAAGAAGAGAGGGATAGAGTAGGGGTAGATGACAAGGAAAGAGATCTTCTTGCCAGGTATGTAAGGGGGGGTACTAGGATTTTTGGCAGGTGTGTAAAGAGGGGAGCAGAGGAAGACGATGAGGGTCTTCTAGCCAGTTCTGTGGTGGGGTCTCCCTCTGGGATGGCAACTTGATGGATGGAGCTAATTTCTTCTCCAGAGGAGATTAATGAGAAGGGGTCAAACTGTATGAGGCCTTTACACTCACACATATGCTCAGATACACATATGCATATACTGAGAACACATGAAGTTAGGCGTACATATGCTCACGTACATTACACTTGAACAAATACCGGACATCATATACCGGACAACAGCTGCTGGTCTTGAAGTGGAACTGGTAAGAATATCTAAGCAGTGGTTACCAAAATGGCTTTCCGTAAAGAAGTGATCATTAGAAACATGCTTGATAAAGTCTTAAACACTGAAGTTTGAGGGCAGCCCGAATGCACTCTCTAACATGTTCCAAGTTGTCACATGTTGCCACTTTGTAGTGGACTTCTGCATCTACATGGTCGAGGTATCCTTCTGCATCTGCTATTGATGTTGCGAGATGCTGCTACCGTGATGTCAACAAAAGCACATAGTGGGATTACCCTGCACGTAGTTATGTCCAGGCAACAAAAGCACATGGCAGCCAACACCAGGAAGCCAACAAACATATGCTGGCACAGACGGTTAGAGGCACATGGCAAGGTGTACAAAAAAACCATCACATTCAGTTGGGAAGCGAACACCGAACTCCCACAATAAAGTCTTGCGCTTGTTTGATCTATTTCGCCTTATAGGGACCTTTGTGCTCCTTATATTACATGTTATGTTAGCAGTAGGAACTTGAAGCCATTCAGTGGTGCTGCCAGAGGTCCTGAGACTCTCCCTTTATGAGATTAATCTACCAGGTTTAGGATTTAACCTCCATGAATTGACAAAACAACTATCAGCCACTTGCTGGCTCCAAGGGTGATTAATTTGATTACAGTACTACTGTGCATTACTTTTAAAAGAATTGTGTGGTACTTGTAAATATGGTAGAATTAAGGGAATAAAAATCCCTAGAAGCAGACAGGTGTGAGGGATTAGAAAGATATCTTTAGTAAGTTTCTATGCATACATAATACAGGTATCTTTCTTAGAGAGATGATGACCTTCTCAAAAATGTACATTCACTGCTCTGCCACCATATTAATGTATTGATGTTCTTTTACCTCTCGTGATCCTGATATGATAGTTGCAAAGATTTTCAAATGGCTTAACTTCACTGATTTTTTTCTACCATTTTTGTCAATGGTTGGCCATGGTGATGGTTGCTTCTTGCTCCTCTGAGTGTGAATGGACTGGTAAATTGAGAGCTTGACTTTTGGCTCAGCTCCCTCTTTACCATAACAGTCCGGTGCAATGCCAGCGTAACTGCTGACGCCACACCAAACCTCATGTCACACTCCTTTTCACCCTCAGTTGTGGACAAAGCTCCAAGATACTTGAACTCCTCTGCCTGGGACACTAACTCACTCCTAAAGCAGAGGGGGAATCCACTATTTTCTGACGGAGAACCAAGGCCTCAGCCTTGGAGGTACTGACTCTCATAATCAACAAATTGTCAAATGTCAAGATACATGTCAATTGGAATCTAAAAAACTAGGGGGGTTTCCATTAACCCTCAAATTGCACAATTGAAATTGTGAATATAAAATACACCTAATGAAAACATGTCAATTTCAATTGTGTTTTATCGACATTTCAAGTCAAGTCATGTCAAATTTTATTTATAGAGCCCATTATCACAAAACATGGTTTGCCTCAGAGGGCTTTACAGTGTACAACATCCGTCTGCCCTCAGGCCCTCACATCACAAGAGGAAAAACTCCCGAAAAAAGGAAGAAACCTCAGGAAGAGCAGTAGAGGATGATTAGGGATCCCTCTTCCAGGACGTCTTACAGACGTGCAATAGATGTCGTAAATAACAAATGAAACAAATTTCAAAAATAGAGATGGCGCAAGATTGTTTTCTGTCTTTCCTGATACTTTTTAGACATATGCTGTTGAACGTTTGTGGTACGTCAACGGGTTTACAGTTGATGAGGAGTCTACAAAGACACATGTTACTGTTTAAATAATTAAAAAAAAAGCGTTTCTCTCACATTTCCCCTGCCTTTGCAGTCTCATACTCTTCTCACTGTGTGGACAAAGCAGACTATGCTCTCCTTGTGCTCATACGGAGGACCTGATTAGCATAAAAATACACCTTCAAAAACATGTGGAGATGAAAAGTGCTTACCCACTTCTTGTCTTCATGTCTCAACATCTCTGTCTTTTTTCTACCTTCCTTTATTTAAGGTTTCATCGGCTCTCTATTCTTGCAGATGTCCTCTATCTGTTTTGCCTAGGTCAAGGTTTATGAAAGGTGGAACATCTGTTCTGTCATCAAAACTGTGTTCTCTCGAGCCCACTGCATATTTTTCCCTCCTATTTTCTTCGTCCTTTCAAACAGAAACATCCTTTCTTGACGGAGAGGAGAATGTAATGAAAACCCGGCTCTATAAGTGACCTTGAGGATGAAAGATTGCAGCATACCACAGAGTTCTTTCGTGGAGATAAAATTCAATTCAGCTCAATTCAATATTTAGTTAGATGCAGTTTAATTTAGGGCACTTTCTTGACGTGGATAGCACAAAGTGCCTCACCATGGAGACATAAAAACCAATGAAAAAAGTGTGGATGATGACTTTTGAAAATATTCATCCTTATTTCCATAGAAGATGTTCTGCTTTGTTAGTATAATTGACAGAGATGAAAGAGATGAAAACATGCAGCAATGTTTACATCGAAGGACTTGCTATGTATTTTGACCTTTAAGACTCTTACAAATGTGAATTTTATACTTTCTTCATCTGAAGTCAAGGCTAGCTGATCAATAGGAGGTGCTCATTCCTCCGTCAGAGTCATTCGGAGTCTTTAAACCCCAATATCCTGCTGCCATTTTGGACTCTCTCAGAAACATACTGTACTAAAGGTACTTTCCTTGCGTCATGTATTCATCGTGGTCAGTCTGTTTACTGATTTATTTTACTTTGTACCTTTGTCTGTTTCCCTCCTGTTTTCCATCACACCTTTTTCACATCAGCCTCATTGGTCCTTCTTTGATCCCAGAGTCTTCCCTGCACAACCGTACTGTATTAGTCTTGTTTGATCCATAGTGTTTCCTACCACACCTTTGTTGTCAATCCATACCTGTGTTTCCCTCCTTTTGCACCTTCTCCAGCTGTGTCTTGTTCTATTGATTAGTTCCCTGTATAGATATATATCCACGTCCTTCCTTTTGTCTTGTGGCCATTTCATACGTACCTGCTGAAAACCTAAACTAGGTAGCTTGACAGACATGCCAATTTACCAACAATTTACTTACTAGAAAAGCATATAATATCTTAAATTTCACTAAAGTGATATTTATTCTATAGGAAAATGGCATATTAAGTCAAAATGTGACTTTTCTGTAGAAGATTTAGATAGATTCAAGTTAAAATTTCATTATTATACCTTAATTGAATATTTTTTGTTGTCTGCCCACTAATAAGGACGCTGCCATTATGTGGTCAATGAAGGAAGGCTACAGAAAAAGAGCCATCTTCTATCGCATGGAAACACTGTCTTCCCAAACACACACACACGCACACACACAGCCGGCTGTCTCTGTTACCGCAGGTGTTGGGGCTTTGACAGAATTATACTATCAATTCCAGGAGCTCTCATCGATATTGAATAGCGTGTATGTGCATACATGTGTGAGCATGTATGTGTCAGAGAGCGATAGAGAGAGAGATTAACCCTTCTTCTCCGTCTTTAACTGTTTCTCTGTCTTTTCATCCATCTCTGTCTCTCCTGGGCTGCCGCAGTTGAATCTTTTAATGGAAAATTCAAACAGAGCACCCCTCCTTTCTGCCTTTCTCTCTGTCTCATCCCCCGTCCTGCCTCCTTTTCTTCTGTCCTCTCTCACTCTCTCTGCCTCCCTCCTTCTCACCTGCCAAAACATCACAAAGCGTTTTTCTCCTTTCTGTTTTGCTGTCAGTGTTACTGATCAATGCAATGGAAAGGCCAGAGAGAGATGGAGAGAGGGGGATGAGGGGAGACGGAGAGCAGTAATAGAGAGGTGGGGAAAGAGCGAGAGGGGAAGTAGATCTTTTTCTCAGTATTTCTACCTTCATTTCTCTATCCATTCCTTCCCCACCTCCCTCCCTGTCTTTACTCTCCCGCTGTCCCTCTCAGCCTCGCAGGCCAAATGCCCCTTAGAGAGGGAAAGTGCAAAACCAACATACTGTATGTCAGTCGTCCCGTCAGCAATCACTCTGCAGGATAGAGGACGCGAGAGAAATGAGAAAATAGAAGAAAGGGAGAACAAAAGATCCAAAAAAAGAGAGTAGACAGCAAGAAATGAAAGAAAAGCAACACATTACTAATGCAAGACATTAAGTGTGAGCATGGCAGACTTGAAGAACAGATATAGGAGACAAGAGGAAAAGAAAGAGTCCCGCCCTTGAATGCCCTGAGCCAATCACATTTCGTGCAGAAACTCAATGCACTCGGACATCCTACCTGAAAACCTCTATAGAAAAGCACCAGAAATTTTTATTTTCCTGTGGTTATATTTAAATCTATGCAGTTGTAAGTTAAACAATGGTCAAACAATGTGCACGGGGTAAATGCAACACTTACACAAGGTATCCTGAGAGGCCAGAGAATGGAACTTATTTTATCCTGTTCCCTAAACTGCACATGAAGAGCAAAATGTCTCCTTTGTATTAAGCTGTGTGGCAGACCACACAGTCAATGTAAAGAAGATAAATAAGAATGTCTACGGTTGTTCTAAGGCAATGCAACACAGTGTTAACAAAATGTGTTACAGAGTCACAAGTATTTATAACCTCATACATCATATTGGCATCATTGCGTATAACGTGAATAGGGATGGGAACTGAAACCTGGTAATAAACGGGCCTCGATGCTGACCAGAGGATCGATAGGCTCTGATGTTAACAGTTCTGCTATCAGTACGCTATTGGAGATTTTAAGAAAGCTTATCTATTGTTTCTTTAAGTAACATAACATTTTCTTTAACATTTTTTATCTCACTAACTGTATTTCTAATTTGCAACATGATTCGTCTGCAGTCCATTTTTGCTCTTCAGTCCAAAGGAGAGCTGTGTGTGTCGGAGTCTGATGCCTGTGGATCTTTAACTTGGCTGTTTTAAAAACTGTACTAGTATCTAGCATCCCAAATATTTAAGCTGCACTTGGCAGTGTAGTGGGCTGTTAACCATTTTGGAGAAATCTCACAGCACACAGTAACCGGATCTGATTTTCATTTTTCAACACAGACTTGTGGAGAAAAAGTGTAGAATGTGACTTGCAGTCACATCTAAAATTTGGCTGGTGTCTTACAGTGAATGGAAGACATTTTCTGCAAGTGTCCATACCCGCCACCAGAAGAATAATTGTAGTAATTTGGGCAAACATCGCAATTAGGGAGGTTGTCAGGGGGATATGAAACTCTGTTTTCTCCTGGTCTCTTTCACTGTGTATGCTGGCAAGACAGGCATTTTACATCAAAATGTTAATATTTAAGGGAAAAGTGCAGACCAGCCACCATAGATAGATAGATAGATAGATAGATAGATGAAAAAAGGCAGGAAGTGAGTCATACTAGTTAGTCATCTTGCCTTGTGGTTTCCCTAACAAACATCAAAATGACCTGACTGACCAATCAGCTTAGTGACATTAGCACAGTGATTAACCAGCAGCCTGCTACCAGGCTACACCAGCAGCACTGCATGATGAGGATGCATTTGAGTATTTATGCACAAGAGATGCTCACGGGAGTACGAGCAAATGAGCAGAGAGAGATAAATGTCCTTTTTTTCATCTGTAGCTTCACAGACTTATCACATGTCATCGTATGTGTGTGGGTGGTTAAGCGAGCATGTGGCTGTGACCCTGACTTGGTGACAGACTGCTCCATCTCCTTCCCAAAGGTTCATTTTACCTAAGTGTGTGCATGTCTATAGAAAGTCCTGGGAGGGCAAACACATTCAACTGACATCTGAAGTAACACGTTGTCAAGGTGTTTTCACAATGATTACACATTGCTTACACGTGTTTTGTGGCAATTTGACAAATCAGCAACACATTAACACACGTTAATGACACTACACATTAGAAGCATGTGGATAATGTGTTTTCCGTGTTTTCACATCGTCATGGCTGCTTAGTTGCGTTAGGTGTGTCCGCA